>NC_142843.1:25002500-25154015 GCF_061612785.1 Hesperophylax consimilis | reverse complement strand
AGCGATGACGAAGAAATAGTATCCTTTTTTTAATATAACAAAATATGTATTTTCTCCAACAGGAATTCTCTCACAAACTTTTTTGCAGGACCACCGAAGCGAAAAGGACGCAGCCAAAACATGAAAAAATGAAATACTTAAATTCAGTAAATCACAAAGTCAAACAGCGTAAAAAGTTAAGAACTTATTGTTTTTTATTTCTTGTCATTTGTATGAGGTTTTTTATCCAGTTAAGAATTTTTCCTCATAAAACTTATTAATGTAACATAAATTCAGTCAATTAAATACAACCATCAGATGGTAATAGTAATAAGGCTAATCAGCCGCAGTACTAGTTAGTTAGAAACATGAAGGGTATTGTTATAAGCCCTAGCTAGTTAGAGGATTACGAAAGAATCCATAAAATCAAAAAAAAAAAAAAATTACGTAAAGAAAAGAGATAGATGAGAGAGGCGTCGCGTAGTTTGTGGATTTTGCGCAGTTTGTGGTTTTTTTCGTGGCTTGAAACATAGCCACTTCCGTCTGGCTTGTGTTCACACAGCCAGGCCCCAACACCTTACAGCCGGCTGGAGAAATCCAGCAGGCCTGGAGCAGGCGCACGCGCCCCAACTGCCCTTTTCAAGGCAATCTTCGCAAATCACTCACGTCGCCCCAACTGCCTTTCTCAAGGCATTCTGCAAAATACTCAAATATTACTAATTTTTTCTCGTTTCTTACAGAACAAATCAACACATAATGCCTTACCACAGCACACCAAGAGGAACAGCGACATTCAAGCGCAACAAGCCCCTGCCTACGGCATTCCCGGAGGGAGCCACTGGCTGGAGATTCAGTCCAGATACGCATGAGCAGGAATTCGTGTATGGATCTTCGCAGACCGCCTCCGGCTCGGCAGCCGGATCACCAAGAGTCACATCACCTATGGTAGAGGAATGGACGAGGGCTACGGCTTCAAAGCCCCCCCATTCCCCCCCAAAGCCCGTCCTTTCGTCTGTGTTCACGAAAACAAATACGAACCCTTACATAAAATAAGCGAATCAATGGACGAAATCCCGTCGCCACCGACGAAGAAACGCCCGACGCCACGAGGACCAGTGGCGTCCACAAGCCGAGACCAGGCGCCCACCAGCCGAAGACTTATGACAACAACCACTCTTGGGAAGAGTACACGAGTCCCGCCCATAATCATGACCATAGGGTCAATGACGCACGGCGACATTACGGAAGAAGTGCAGAGGCACATTGGAAGTGCCCACTTCAACTTCCGGTATGCCAAAGGAGGCAAAATCAGCGTTGTGGTGAGCTCAGTAGAAGCCCACAAAAAACTGACAGCAGCCCTACGTGGAGAGGAGAAGCCTTTCCACACCTTCACCACAGAAGCGGAAAATTTAAAGAAGACCGTCATCAGGGGACTCCCGAAGTTGTCACCAGATGACATAATGGAAGACCTTGAGAATCAATGCTTCCCGGCAAGGACTGTGGTCAAGATGACCACCCCGGAAACAGAATACCCGCTATACCTGGCCCACTTTGGCCAGGAAACAAACATGGGCCACCTGAGAGCCGCAGTGGTCTACCTGTGCCACTGCAGGATTACAATGAGGAAGTACCGAAGCAACCACCTCCAACACGGAACACAGTGCCACAGGTGCCAAAATTTCAGACATGGGTCCAGAAATTGCGCACACGTTGCCCGCTGCGTCAAATGCGAAGGACTTCACGCCACACCGGAGTGCCCTAAAACCAATCGAGAAGAGCCGGCCGTCTGCTGCAATTGCGGCGGAGCCCATCCCGCAAACTACGGCAAATGCCCCAACAGGGTGGCATACGTGGCTGCTCTCCAGCGCAGACAGGAGCAATCCAACGCCCAGAGGCGCAAAGAGGCAGAGCCCCGGGCACAGAGACCTGCGGCCCGAGTAGACGGCCGGTCCTGGGCAGACGGCAGGACCACCGAAGCGAAAAGGACGCAGCCAAATTATGAAAAAATGAAATACTTAAATTCAGTAAATCACAAAGTAAAACAGCATAAAAAGTTCAGAACTTATTGTTTTTCTTTTTCTTGTCATTTGTATGAGGTTTTTTATCCAGTTAAGAATTTTTCCTCATAAAACTTATTAATGTAACATAAATTCAGTCAATTAAATACAACCATCAGATGGTGATAGTAATAAGGCTAATCAGTCGCAGTACTAGTTAGTTAGAAACATGAAGGGTATTGTTATAAGCCCTAGCTAGTTAGAGGATTACGAAAGAATCTATAAAATCAAAAAAAAAAAAGTTTTTACGTAAATATGAATTTTCTTTAGAAATTCTGGATGTCTGGATACGTATGACACAGATATTTTTTCACGAAATGCATCTTAACGCAGATTTTATAACTGATTTCGCTTGAGACCGTGATTCTTATCACAATTCCAAAATTTACGCCCATTTCGCACTATAGTTAGAGATGGCAAAATTTAGCATTAATTTTCAGATTTTTTAGCATTAACAATTGGAAATTTAGCGTTTTATAGCATTTTGAGGCATAATTTAGCGTTTGTGGCATAGAAAAAAATGTATTTCCTGAATGTTTTTAGCGCATATTTTAAGTATTTTTGGTAAAATATATGTTTAACCTTCATTTGCAAGTATTTCCATGTGAAAGGTTATAAATAATTAATTTTAATATTAAATTAATAAGGAAGGAAACTCTAAGTACGGGTCGAACACAAACACAACAAATGCAGATTGCGATTAACATCAATAGGCGTAATTTATTTCGCATAAATTGTGTAATGTCAAAAAGCAATTTTAGCCTACAGTACAAAAATATTAAATATTTACACATAAAATAGTAACAAAATTATAAAAAATCGTAGGAAAGGCTTCCAAAAATGAAATAAAGTAGGCATAATACTTTTCCCTGCACATTCATATGAAAATACCTTCCTTATGCATTTTTCTCAATTCTTCTTTAGTTGTACTGGACTAAATATTACTGTATCAGCTTCTCCAATTTGTATGGTTCTTTGACTTCTGAAATACGCTATATTCTCGGAAAGCGTTTAAATTCAGCGTACAGTATAAATTAAAAATATTAAATATTTACACATAAAATAGTAACAAAATTGTAAAAACGACAGGCTTCCAAAAATGAAATAAAGTAGGCATATTTGAAATACAGGTAAATACAAAAAACAATGGAAATGGCACTTTACTGATTGAATGATAGCATTGCGCACGTTTCAATAGTGGGCCCCTTCATTCTCGTACGCTTGTCAGTCAATACCCGGTATTTTCGGGAAATTCGCGCCTATTTCGCTAAATAGAATAATTTAGCTGAAATACGGCCAAAATCACGTTTTTCGCGTTAATTCGCGAAATAGAAATCACTGGAAACACTTTCAAATGCCTTGAAACGCAAAGAAAACTTATAAATGCCCTATTTTCGAAACATAAATATTTTTTCGCGTTTTTAGTTAAAACGAAATTTTGCCATCTATAACTATAGTGCCTGAAAAAATTGCTTTTAAAGTTCGAATCCAAGTCTTGCAATAGTGCCCGTAAGAATGATATTTTTTCAAGAAATGCAACTTTACCCAGATTTGGTTACTGATTTTGCTTGAGGCCGTGATTCTTATCACAATTCCAAAATTTCCGCCCATTTCGCACTATAGAGCCTGAAAAAGTTGCCTTTAAAGTTTGAACCCAAGTCTTGCAATAGTGCCCGTAAGAATGATATTTTTTCAAGAAATGCAACTTTACCCAGATTTTGTTACTGATTTCGCTTCCTATCTTAAAAACCACGATTCCAAAATTTCAGCTAATTAGGTGCCACAAAGCCTGAAAAAACTGTTTTTTAAGTTCAAACCCAAGTCTTGCAATAGTGCCCGTAAGAATGATATTTTTTCAAGAAATGCAACTTTACCCAGATTTTGTTACTGATTTAGCTTCCTATCTTAAAAACCACGATTCCAAAATTTCAGCTGATTCGTTGCCACAAAGCCTGAAAAAACTGTTTTTTAAGTTCAAACTCCCCCACATTGATTTGGTGGGGAGAGGTAGAAGAGCCTTCTACTCCAGTTTGATTTGTTCTTCCTTTGAGATAGAAAGTCCACAATTCAACTATGCAGGGTTGAACAGATTACATACAATGGTAACTTTCCGACAAGCGTTCAGTGCCAGACTTTAAAAGGCTTTGGAGATATCCAACCCGACAGTTTGAGTTTCTCTTGATTAATTTAGCTTGTCAGGTATTGAGGTTGGAGATAATACGAGTTAGAACTTGATTTTAGCAGAACTTGAATTTTAAAACTGAAATTTGATGAATTGTTCAAATTGTGTGAAACAATGCATCCTTATTAAAATCTTGTTCTTGGGAGAAGGTAAGTTTTTAATTTTGTCAATAAACACAATTTACATGTCAAATATTGATTTAATCAAAAATAAATATATTTACATAACTGTAAATTAAATATGTATGTACAAATTAACAAAAGCAATTCAACAATAACAGAATTAACAAATTAAATATAATGTCTGTAAGTCAATAAAAACTATTACTGAGAAATTCCAAAACATTCTGTGTTTTTTTTTTCCGGTTGATATTAATAAATTCACTGAGAGTCAGTTGTTTCACAGAAACTCAAATGTTGTCACTAAATGGCCTACCAGCGCCAGTTTGTTTTTTGGCACTTGAAAGGTCCCCGTTAAATGCCCGTGTCAGCTTTTGAACAAATTGTGATCAGCAGAAAAACACAACCGTCAAGTTATGCTTGTCAGCTGATTACAATTTGATATAAAGTTGTAACAGACCTACAATCGGCGTTTAACGGAGACCTTTCAAATTTCAAATAAACAAAATGGCACTGATTGGTCATTTGATAATAATGTTACATTTTAATTTCTGTGAAACACCTCAACCTAAGAGAAAACCTAATGAACGACCCTGTTAATTTGTTTAGGTTAAAATAATTTATTAACAAATGTTTAAAAGAAAGAACAATCTCAGACATTTTATATATACATAATACGATACAAAATACCCCAAGTTACATAAGTAATGCGCTCCGTAGACCTGTATAACCCCGAACGAGGTTTGTAACAGTTAGAGTCAATATTATCAAATACCCTATAATATTTATAATACATCCAACTCCAGTAAAATATTGGCAAAATCAACAACTATGGCCGATACAGGCGCTTGTGTAGCATGTTGAAGTTGACTTTAAAAATTTACAAAAATGTCTCAAAATTAAGATTTGTGCGTGTGCAGTTTACGGATGTAATAATTTACAAATAAAAAAAAACACTCATTTTTCAGGATGCCAAAAAACGTTAACAGGTTAGTTGGTGAAATATAATAAAAGCTGTCAAATCCTAGCAACCAAAATGTTCTTGATTATAAATCTTGTTAATAATACTTGTAAAAAGTGGATTATACCACAAAAAATATTATTACAAAAATTTTAAGGTTAATTCAGAAAAGGTGTGTTCGTTCCACTTGGCATTTTGTTCGTGTTGAAGTTATAAATCATCGTGAATGTGTTCAAAACACATTATCGTAAAATGTGTTTGATTATTGAATATATTATATAATATAATATTTTTTTTATTTATTAAATATACTGAAATTTATATGTATTTTATTACCCTTCTAAACCATCAAAGACAGAGTTAATAGCTGCATTATCATTTTTTATGCATGAGCAAAAAAGCAGTAAGGTCGTATTCAGGTTGCCTAATTTTTTATTGTTTTTTCGATTTCTATAATTTAAGGTAAAAATAAATTATATATTTCAGGTAAAATCCATTAAAATGTACAAAAGAAAACAAAGGCGCACAACTCTTGCCGTTAGGAGGCCGTAGTGTAGCATGTCGCCACCAGAATGTACGGGAATCGTCACAAATTGGAGGTATTATTAATATTATAGGGTATTTGATATGATACATAAATACCAATATGAAAAAATACCAAAAAAAAAAATACCAGAATTTATAAAATGTGCAAAAACAAGAGCACATGGGTATTAGATGTTAAAATACAATAATTGGGAGTAAAATTTTATACAGTGCTACTCAGATTTATTTATAATTTTAGAGATTTCCTTTTCACATACTGCAAATTTAAGTCGCATGTAACGTAACTTGGAGTGTTACTGTATTTGAAAGTAATCAAATTGTTATGTATGTAACCATTGTTTGCTAAAAATAAACAAAAAAATACTCTAAAAGATTGGAGTTTCTAAATGCCCTCAAGGTGATTTACATACATTTATAAATAATATATTAAAAAATCAACAATTCATTATTATAACATGTTAAGTGACTAAAATCTTGGTAGTCAAATGCCAGACTAGCATTCCGATGTGTTGATTATGAATTCCGTTGTAGGAACAGGCACACTTCAAGAAAAATATTCATATGAATTGACCAAGTAATTCAAATGTGCTTGTTCATGGGGCTGAAATTAATTTTTTAAGAAAATACACTTATAATTAATCTAGCCTCTGTTATTTGAAATTTATATAAAGGATAGCGTCCGTGCCTTGTGGCGAGTGTGCGTGCAGGCAGCCGTGTGGCTGACGCTGGGCGGATGGTGTGGATTTGTTTTTATGTAATACAAATCTACAGTTTTATTCCAAGACTGATGAAATTTTGCACACTTGAACTTCAAAACAAGAGGAAGGTCACTGCTTGCATGAAATTTCGTAAACTCAGCACGAAGGCCGGGCAACGTCGGGGAATTCAGCTAGTTTCAAATAAATATTATTCTATCAAATTATTTTATCCTTTTTGACAAACCAAAATACATTGAAATATGAATTTGGTAGAGCTACTTTAGAAGTTGTGGCAAGCACAAACATATTTCAATAAATGGAAGGAACTGAAAAACAGATTCATCTAACAAATTGAATTATTGCCTTATGTATTAATAAGTATTAACGGCCCCTGTTCCCAATCAAACTTAGCACTGTTGAGCGGAAATTTTGTCTAAACTGTGCTTAAATTAACAATTACTCATTGAACAGACAAAGATATGTTGGATGTCATTTTCATCTAACTGAACGGTTATCAAGAAAAGTTGGGAACAAAGGCCGTAAGTGAACTTCAAGGTAATTGTTGCTTACTATAAACTAAATCACAATGAATATTGTCTAATGCACGGAAGCGGCTACATCTGATGCGGTAATAAGTATTTCATCCTGGGCAGTCACCACGGGCCCGCGGGGTAACAAGCCTTTGAATTTCTTCTCAGTTTGTTTTATCCCCTGAGAGGAAATGATCTCTTTTGAGGTAAGTTCAGAGCTTTCTGTTTCGGTATTGGAGCTCCAGTGTTTCTTATTCACCAGGAATAAAAACATCAAGGCCGGGAGGTGGATGAGGGAGAATCTGAACAGTTTCCTTGAACTATTGCTGTCAGACTTCTGGTTGAACTGCCATGCTGAAAACACACAAAATAAATCAGGATTTTTTTTTATTGGAAAGAATGAAGAAAGTGCGTATATAAGGGGGGTTCAGGGGGAGATAAAAGAGAATAGAACTCGTAGATTACATTTCGGAAAATACAACAATATTATTTGCACCATCTCTTTTATCAATGTGATTTAACCCTTACAGTGACGAAAAGCGCCGTGGCTCGTAGGTAGGTGTGCGAAAAATGCCAGCGACGCGGTAGCACTCTTTTCGACAGTTCACTTTTGGCGCGCGTCGTGTTCCCGCGTTTATATTTTTATTCATTAAATCGCGTTCTAACTTTCGGTTCCATGATATTTCATAAAAATGAAAATTCAACATTCCTTTAAAAAGTGATATAGTCATTAAAAGTAATGAAACAAAAACCAGGTTAAATAGTTACCTCCTAGTTTTTGTTTCATCCCTTTATATCACTTTTTGGAGATGTGTTGAATTGTCATTTTGATGACATACCCGGTCACCATGCAGCAGTAAGGACAGTAGCTCTGTGAAAATATCCAACCTGGTTTTCTTGTTGTGCAAAAAAGGACTGCCTGGTGTTTGTGTAGGAAAACACTCTTGTACATTTTCCATATATTTTCTGTAATTTTCTTGTCAATAAATATGTAGTATTCAATTTCTGTGCTTTTATTATCATAGTTTGAAACATTCTGAAGAGAATATTGAAAAAATTATGAAATTTAGTGTATTGTAACAGAAATGGCAAGTGTTTTTCTTTTTTATGTAAATTATCTATAAAAATGCACTTTTTTACTGGCAGTTTCAGCATATTTTGACAAAATATTTATGGCACTAAAAGGGTTAAATAATAAGTTGTGAGTAAGGTCGAGTCTCACTCAAACTCGAACCCCTCCCTTAAGGTCAAACCCCCCTGATGTGAATGCTATAGCTACATAACTGGTCTAAATAATAAATTGTACAGCACCCTTGAGTTGACTTTTTACAAAAACGAAATTTTATAAATTATCCAATACTAATTATTATTTTGCAACAAAAAATCACCCAGATAAAAAAAAGACAAGTTTGATGAGTACAAAACAAGAATAAAAATCTGGCTGAAATGTGTCAATGAAAAATTATAACTTTAGTCCGCCTCAGCACAGGACACCATAATAAGGATTAAGGACTAAGAAATACTTTTACATTACTTAAATTCACCATAATACATATAATTTTTTTTTTTATTTGGTACAATAATTTTTACATTTCAAAGTTTTCCAGTAATGTTGGCCTCACTGGGTGGCTTGCCCGTGCAGAGGCCTTCATTTTATAATATGAAAATATAATCTACATAATACATAATACAGAGAAAATAATACATTTAAAATATAATCTTGTGTGTTTGTGAGTGATGTGTGTTTATATTGGTTTTGTGTGTTACGTGTAGGTTTTATTTTTATTTTATGCTATGAAATTTTGGTAATATTGTCTTTTTTGTTCTTTAATCCATTTTGTAATTTTGTGTGTGAATTTATTTTTATTTTCCTCAATTTTAATTTCAAGTTTTACACTGTTGAAAGCTTTTATAGCATGGTATTGGTAGTGTCTTTGTCCAAAGCTTGAATTTACTGTCAGAGTTTTAATGTTTTCTTTGTACGCTTGTCTAACTGGTCTGTTAAGTGTTATTTTGTGTATGTTGAAATTTTTTTTTTGTCAAAAATGTAGTTTAGTAGTGTTTTAACGTATAATTGGCGTATATCTAGTACGTCATAGCTGTTGAATATTTGGTCTGTATGTTTTTTTAGTATTACCTTTAAGATCGTTTTCTGTGCGGTTTCTATGTAATTGATAGCCGAGTTTGTTGCTCCTCCCCAAGCAATAATTCCATATTCTATTATTGATTGGCAAAGTGCAAAATATACAACGTTTATAGTCGCTAAAATAAAAAAATAAAATATTTACCTAGGTACATGAAGTATGCATTCAATGGCAACGACTCTAAAGCAAACCACGTATTGGTAACATCTAGGTATGGCGCGGCGCAGCAGGCGGCCGTGATGATGGCGGTGTGGCGCAGGGCTACTCTCCGGCAAAGGGCTGTCAAATAACAAATTTGTATCTGTTAAATAATTCATATAATTTAGGACCAAATGATCAACACTAATGTGCAGACATTATTCTCGTATGTTGCTAAGGTAGTGAGATAAAAGTAGAATTCCAGATTCAAAATGTAGATCTGGATCTCCACAACATAACAGCGGTCATGCATGTCAGCAACCATGCTCGGAGTTGAAAAAACTAATGTGCAGACATTATTCTCGTATGTTGCTAAGGTAGTGAGATAAAAGTAGAATTCCAGATTCAAAATGTAGATCTGGATCTCCACAACATAACAGCGGTCATGCATGTCAGCAACCATGCTCGGAGTTGAAAAAACACTGATAATGTCAATTTACTTGAGACTTTTCGACTCCTAGGCCTAAATTCTTCTCAAGAAATTCAATATTTGATGAACCTTACAAATTAAGATAAATTTGACCTTACTTCGGGCACTTACAACACACTTCTATCAATTTATCTTTTCGGTGCTCTTATGATATATAAATAAATAAACAAAGTGGTGAAAAACGAGTATGATGAATTCTCATTTTGCAAACTTATCTTGAATAAATTGCTTTATGATTATGATACAGATGTACCACCCCAGCCAGGAGCAGTCCTGTCCCGGTGCCACTGGTACACCAGGATATACTCTGAGGATGGGAAGGAGGTCGGAGTTTGACAGACCAGTACACAGGCAACCTTGATACAATATTGGAATATAGAATGGGCACTGGGCAGGTTGTAGATATATTTACCAGGGTTAGTAACGGCCATCATTCTATAGCCAGCTCTGGAGTAGTCCGGTCGCAGGTTCCAGGACAGGGCGTTGAAGTGGGGGAACTGCCAGGAGTACAGGAGAAGACCGAGGAGTCCACCCCCTACCCCCAGGGAACCGCTGCAGGCCGCCCAGCCCATCAACGGAGGAATGGCCCCAACTTTGAAAAATTAAAAACAAAATATCTTCCAGTGCAATAAAAAATTTTTAAACTTTATACCACTCTTATTTTAGAAGACATATTTCATATTAACATTTACACAATTTTTTTGTAACATAAAATCAAGATTAAACCCATAGAATAAAGTGTTCTTATTCTATGGTGAAACCAAATACATTTAAAAATAGGTAATTATTCAGGATCGCTGGCCACGGCTAATACGAAATATTTGAAAATAAAACCTTTGATTTACCGTAATTACTATAAAAGGAAACTGATTGCATTTGGGAAATTTTTGATTTTAGCGTTTTAATTACATAAAATGAAAATTCGCTTTCATTGTTTAGGATGCCAAAATAATTTCTGTTGATTACATTTTCTTATGTTGGTATTCCTGATACCATTCGAGTGGCTAGAACTTTTACCATTTACTCCATGCAAATTAGGTAGGTAAGATTTAGTCATGTTTCATAAATAAAGAAATATTTTTAACAAAATGTTAGGTTATTATAGGTTTGGATATGTTAGGTTAGGTTAAATAAAATAATAATACCTCATCAAACAATTTATGTTTTATAGGTATTTCATAAGATGTGTGAGAACGAAGATCGTTATGTAAGAATTTTAGGACGATGACCGATGACGTCACATACGGTATCTCTCTGGGAATACTATACATATTGCCAATCTATACATACAGGGTGCAGCAAAACAGACAGTGTAGTTTTGAAGGGCTATTAAAAATAAACGGCGAAACAAAAGGAAATGGGGTTTATTTTATTATATTCTGTACACCATGCCGTTTTATGCATCAGGGCCGCATTTTGGCACATCTCGACGGATGTGCGATATAGAGGCGACTTCCTCCTAAATTCGATCCTCGAATTCCTCTAAGGTTTGAGGCCGATGTTTAAAAACATTTTCTTTCAAGTTAGCGCGCGCGCCACTCCACGTCACCCGTCAGAGAGGCGAGGCGCGCAGGGTACATCCGTCACAGTTTCGTCATTGAAACTGTAGCAGTATAGGCCGTAGCACTCTCCAGTTGAAATAAGAACTGTTTCATACGTTAGTTCTTCCAGTTGAGGTTCAAAAATATATTCCAACATGGAAACATAAAGTTGAGCGTTGACAGTCATGGTTCGTCCATTTTCCTCAAAAAATAAGGCCCAATCGCGTCAAATTTGGAAATCACAGACCACACGGTTACTTTTGGGGAGTGAAGAGATCTCTCGTAAAGTTTCCTGTCTGAAGTTGTGTCGCGCAAGATTGATCGCAAGATTGCAGCAGGAAGGCCCGCTGGGTGTAGACAACTGAAAATGCCACGACCCTCCCAACACATTGAGACCCCTCTCAGGTTCCTACCCACACCACACGGGATGTACCGGCCCTTCAAAACTGCACTGTCTGTTTTGTTGCACCCTGTAGTTAGGATAATAGCCAACCAGATTTGACTTGGAAAATTGTATAACAAGCATTACGGAAGATCAATATTTATGTTTTACATACCTATTGAACCAATCCATGTATTTACGATTGACATCCTTTTCATGGGAGTGTAAACACACGTGTAGAGGACTAGATTTCCCACTCCTAAACATGCAGTCAATCCGTTCACACCAAAGTAAAGAAGACTCAGGCCAGTGGTTGCACTTAAGGCAGCAAAGCCAACAGCGTGATAAGGTCTGAAATAATTTAAATATATCATTATTATTATTTAATCAGCAGGCAGCAAAAATTTTAATGTCTCAATCAAGTCACCCCTTTCTCTTCTTTCTAAGTATAAAAAATATTACTACATACGGCAACAAAAGTGAAAAACATAAATCATAAAATAAAATGTAAAAATAAAGATAAATGTTATAATGTTTGACGTTTTGGGAAATTTTCAATATGGTTTAAAAAAACTAATTATGTGATACAGCAAAGTCCTAGTTGCTCATGACATTAAGTATTAAAAAAGCCTATAAAAAACAAGATGTCTTTACTTACAAAAGTAATCCGCGAACTAATACTCTATTTTTTGTTCTGGACATTTGGGCATCAAAGGGTACTTCGAAGAACTGATTTATGGAGTTGGCGGCGCAGGACACAAGCCCTGTCCCTACCGAACACAGGGCAAAGGTCAGGGGGTCGAAGGGTGCTGGTGCCAGGGCATATCCTGCCATCGATGTTATGACTACCAACGCTGGAAGACAAAAAATACAAAATAATATATGTATTTAGATTTTCAAGAAAGTGTTGCACAGTAAAAATGAAAAATATTATTATAATTAATTAGGATTAGGTTAGGATTTTTTGTGTTAGTTATGATTAATAATAACACAAAAATGTTAGGACAAAGTTGCAAATGGCTGGAAAATATTTTAATTTTTACAATGAAGAATCATGTAAAGCGTACAAATATTTATGATATTAATTCCATTGCCAGCAGCCGGGTATTTATTATTTTACATAAGAGGACTTAATAATACGTCCAGTGCCTGTTAAAACAGATATCATAAGCCTTAAGATTAATTACTCATAATTTGCAAGTGACGATACGACAGGCTAGAGTATTCAGCTAAATTAATTCTTTTAAAAGCGAATAAAATATATTTTAGTGTGCTAGGAGCATTTTCTAAGGTTCAAAATGCCATCAATTCGAGGCAAGTGCAATGAGATACTAGTAAATCCACGGTGGATTCACGGGCACACGATGGGAACAAATGTCAGACATCCACGGTGGATTTCTTGGCATACGAGAGGTTAATGAAAAATACAAATGGCTGATTTGTATGAATGCAGCAGATACATTGTACGCACCCCGGCCACGAATTGGTCGACGCGTGATTCGCGTTGTCAGCAGTCAACCTGTTAAATTAAGAAATAACAAAATGAAAATTTAACATACATGTTAATCTTATCTTCGACAGCATGAGAGTATACTGAATCATTTTTCCTGCTTCCAAAAGGGGCGTTTTTTGCCATAGCTCTTCTGGCGGAGAATCTTTCTTGATTGGCTTGGTCAGGGCAGGCTCATAGCTTGATGCCTTCAAGCTATTTGTCAAAAATACATTTCTGTTCAAAGTCGTTTTCCAGGGGACTAGTCCCGTTTCAAACTTTACACCATAGTGCTGGAAAAAATATGAAATGTTATTAACATGAACGAGTGAAAGGACTAAACGTTTTATTATTTAAAAAAAAAACGAAGGATAAACTTGTATAATTACTTGGGTAAACACCAACTTACGTTATTTTTGTTGATTCTGCTAAAACTGACTAACGCAGATCTTCCACATAATACACAGGCTCTTGATAAAGTTAATGCCATCATGTTGGATGCATTACAACCTATAACAATTAAATTTCAGGAAAAAAAAATAAATGGGATAAAACAATTATAAAAATGTAATTAATTTTGGAAGTAGTCCTTGAAATATGCAGCATATGGGATCAGTATTTACAAACTAAATAATGTTATGTAAACCGTGTATAAAATCTAACCTTAAAAAGGAACTTCAAATTATATGAACACACATCGTAAACATGTTCCTCATGTAAGCGGGCGATGTATACTGAGAGTGTACGAAGACAAATAATTCTTATTTTACATAAGAATTGTTTGTTTTGTTTTATAAATTGTCAGAATTTAAGCCGATCAAAAACATCCCTACCAAAAAGATTAGAATTGAAAGGAATAGGAATAGAGTAGAGAATAGAGCAGTTTGGCATAACTAGGTAGGCACCGTCTACGCCTATTTGGAACCTGTTGGAACCTTTATAGATTTTTGCAAAACTTTTTGGAGAAACCATAGACTAGAAAGTAATACCTACCTAGTTTAAGTAATCTAGCCGCAGGTAAGGCAGACAGGGCTGCCAGCACGTAAGAAATTTCCCAAATTTCGGAAAATTTCTAAGATTTTCAAGTATTGGGTGTTTTGCGGGAAAAACCTTTTTGTGAGGGAAATGGATGATTCTGGGCATTTCTTCACAATCCAACCATATTGAAAATAATATTTGTAATAATTGTGAGAACGTAATACATTTCGTTTCTTTCGCAGCAAAAAAACGAAAGAAAAAATCCGAAAATGACTAGATAATAAAAAAATAATGCTAATTTCGACAGATTTTTTTTCGTTTTTGGGGTAAAGAAACTTGTGGGGAATTTGAATATCTATTATGAGTATTTTAGAATATACGCACTGGCAGCCCCGAAGGGACGAAGTGTAAAGTAGTTGTAAGTTGTAAAGATTATTATTCGTGCTTCATGTCAAATCTGTCAGAGCGTATGTCATAATTTGCACTGTTTCGCATTGAAATGAGTTTTTTTTTAAAATGTTTTCGTATCTGATCATTGAGTGTTGTCTTTCAATAATGTTTTTGTAATTTTTCCAATTTGTTTTGCCAGGCTTATTATTTGAGCTTTTTTAATCTACTGATATTGCTCATTAGATGTCACGGTTAGTATAAGCATATAGCAATAATTATTAGTTGTACCAAATAATTACCCTACAATTAAAACATTTTGCATAATATATACATTACCTTGAATATTACACTTATTGTTTACCTATGGAACTTCTCTATTCTTCGCAATGGTTCGAATTTTAATGAGTTGCGATCTGAGATTCAACAGGCAATGTTTCTTTACTAGCATACATAATACATTTATAAAATGTACACACAAATTGTTTATCTTGTGATGTACCCAATATATTTAAATAATAAGTATAAGGATTCTTTTACTTTTTAATTTAAGATGACTCATGCATTTATTTTTTAGTTCGTATCGCAGTTCAATGGGAGAGCAAGTAGTTGTAGAATGGTTGGCAGACTGGGCAGCACTAGACCCAGCAGAGCTCCACAGCTTTGCAGCAGAACACGACCAAAGCCAGGATGTCGTAGAAGCAATATACACCATTTTAGATGAAAGAACAAAACACCCAGAGGTAACAAAACAATCTTTTAACGGTTGCACTACCTAAGAAATATATAAAGTACTATTTTTATTTTTTTATTTTATTTTTTATTTTTTTTTATTGATACATTACTCTACAGTACTTCACATTTCAATTCAGCAACGTTGGCCTCACTGGGTTGTTCACCCGTGCTGAGGCCCCCATTTTAAAATATACGAATTTATACATTTAAACAAAAACAAAAAACAACATTAAAATAAAGATAAATTTACACCATAAATAAAGATTAGAAATCAAAATCCAATTCTCACACCAAAATAAAAACATTAGAAGGGAATGGAAATCGGCACTTACAATGATCTATGTGGTTGTGCGTGCCGCTTGCCTTATACATTTTTTTGTGTTGCGTGTATATGTTTTATTCTCTTATGTTATAGAATTTTGGAAATATTGTCTTTTTTGTTCTAATCCATTTTTTTATTTTGTGTTTGAATTTATTTTTATTTTCCTCAATTTTTGTTTCAAGTGGAAGACTGTTGAATACTTTAATAGAATAATTTTAAGAATAGGGTTGCTTTAATGATTGAAACATCTTTGATCATGGCTCATGCGGTTGTTTTTTTACATGCAAAATTTGTATTTGGATTTAAGCTCTGGTTATTTTTTTCAACCGTCAGGGATTTATTCTAAAAGTATCCAAGCTTAAGTTTTCTCATAGAAACAAATGTGTCCTTCATTGAGGAGGTGTAGGTTACCTTGAAGTGCGTGCATGCTTTTTTTCAGAAAAGTAACGAATCTTTGTTACTTTTCTGCATGAATTAATTTGTATTTATTTCTTTCTAGTTGCTGGAGCCAATCTGCACTCAATTATTTGGATTTTATAGATCGCGCGAAAGTAGTTTACAACGTTTCGCCCTGCAGTTTCTTCCCACCTTTATATTCATATACCTGAATGCCATTGTCAATAGTGAGAAAAATAATCACAAATGCATTGAAACCTTGTTGATTGGTATGTTATATTTTGTAATACGTTTTTTAAAGCTTAATACATTCATACTCTTATGTATTAAGCCCTTCTTCCACGATTCTGCGATTTAAGAGTCTTGGCGACTACCGCCATGCATCTGCGCGGTTCGTTTACAGGCACGCGTTCCTGACATTTTTTAACTTTTGTGGTGATGCCAGTCTCCTGCTACCAGCCGGGCGAGGTCGTCGCCTCTCATATCATCAAGACTTTAAATATGGCATCACTCATGTCAGACATTTTGTAACAATGCGTGTGCTTTAGATCAATGCTAGGAACAAAATAGTCAACAAAGAATGACGGCATACAAAAATGACAGCTGCCATAAGTATTTTTGGTTGTGAGTGAGGTTATGAAATACTTCTAGTTTTGACGTTTCGAGAATTTAACAGTGATAGGTGGCGGGGCTCGTGATTTCAGTAATGACATCTACGGACTGTGCGTGACAAGTTGTTTGCGACGTGAGTACACATCCCTGTGGAAGAAGGGCTAGTCTATTCACTTCACTTGATGATATTTTTAAAGACTGTAAAAGCTTTGATTCGAGTTGGTACTAATAAAAAATATCTTTAACTGAGCTCTTAAAGAACTGATAATGTTGCATTTCACCAGACTGAGATTTAAAATTCCTGTCTTGAAAAAGTGAGGTTATTTTGGATATATTATTTTTTTATTGACTGTTGCTGCATGAATTCAATAAGAATTTTATGAAAACGATATTTTTAAAATAATTAATGTTTTATGCATGTGGGTAATCATCGAAATCAATATTTATATTGCACTAACAATGAATTCAATATTTTGTTTTGGCTATTTTCTGGGAACTATTATAATGAATGTAGAGTAATTGTCATACCCCCATTACACACATGTAATGGCAAATACTGATGTACTGACAACATTACTGATCTAGATATTTGGAACGGCCTATCAGTATTGGGGCGTGTCCGAAAAGTGGTGGGGATACTGGTGCGCGTACTGGCGTGTGTGTACGCCGAATCAGTACGTCAGTATTTCATGGAAGACGGTGCTGCCTTGTCTGCAGAGCACAGTGCTCTGAAGCATCAGCTATGCCGGACATTGATGACGCACCTCCGTCGAGAAAAGGAAAACCTCCTAGCAACATTTATAGAGGCGTATGAAACACGTGAACAAGATTCACATCCACGCTGTGGAACAAGATTCACAAGGACTACAAAAATACGGTCAAGAGAAATCAGGCTGTCTCAAAATATATGGAGTAACCATATCTAGTAATTTGTTGAAATTCTCATCGCTAATCCTAAAATAATTTTTAGTCGTGTGGATCAGTCAGCAAAATTTCGTCCATTAAATTCAAATGTGAGAATTTTTCTTTTTTCAGATGTCAGTCCTTTACCCGTCGTTTACACTTCACTCGTTTCTTTGTACCGAGCACCAAAATGATAGTAACACTTGATTTTCTTTTCAAATCCATTACATTAAAAGCTTCTTGTGCGGGATTCTCACAACATTAATGACAATACTGACAACAGTATACTAATATCATGTAATGCAGCGGTTCCTAATCTTTTCAGTCTTATTACCCCTATCACGGAAACTGTTTTTTTTTAAACTCATGATGTATTTAACTACATTTATAATTCTTCTTTTTTATTTTTATTATATTATGTAAAAGCCCACAAGCATTAATTTTGAATGTGTTTTTTAAAGGTCTGTACAATTTGGAGGTAATGGATGAAAATGGAAAGCCTAAAGTATTTTCATTTAGGTTACCGTCTCTTGCACAGGCTTCCATCTATCATGAGGTTAGTGGAAAGTTTCTGTTTATTTTTATAACCTTAAAGCTGTACCCCCCAGCCACTTAAAAAGGCCAAAATGATATTCAAACATGTAATTTGACTGTCTGTTATGACTAATTAGTTATTTTCGTAACTATATTCTATTAAAATAACATTTATTTATTTATTAACTAACCCAGTTAAACTTTAAAATAAGAAGTGAATTAAATATCAACTGCCAAACGAGTGGCTAGGAATACCGTGTTTTCTAATTAATTTAGTTCTTATCTATTAGATACAGTAACAGTTAATATCAGTTTAATAGTGTTTCATTTGAAAGAATCCATAACAAATATGTACAATTTAATTTATTCAACAACTGTCATTCTTATTATGCCTAAATTGAACATGTTATTATTCATTAACTCCTTCCTGCTCCGTGTTTTCCGCGGAGCGGGTTTTTAACTGCTAGTTTAATATTATAATTAAGAGGATTCCTAAAAACTCCGCCGCATGGTCTACGTCCATACTCCTTTAAGCATAGTTTTTTGCAGACCTACACTGTGCGGCCAGATTCTCCTAGAGGTTAAAAATGGCCTACTCAACTACTTGTCTAGATTTGATAAGTTTCTTTTTTAATTTGATAATTTCCTCAAGATTTTAGGTTACGTCAGTTCCAATTTTCAAAACTTCACGAGCAGACAAGACAGAAACATTGACAGATGTACTTCCAAAGGAAATTATGTTTTAAATTATTTTTTTATCAAGTTTTATTTCTTCAGCCATTAACTTTGGCACCTGCCTTCCTCACGGAGATTTCCCTTCGGCGTTGGGAAGAGTGCAACACGAAGCTAGTGAGCTGGGGCCCGTTGCCACAAGTGGAAGCCCTGAACGCCCAAAACAGAGCCAAAGTCATGACTGCTCTGCTCTTTGTCTTCAATCGTCATCTCAGCCTGCTACCCAAATCGGCCTTGAGACAACATTGTATCATCGCTTGCAGGTTAGTTATTTGTGATTATTGTAGTGATCTTCCGTGCCGATCACCCAGATAACTTGTTAATAAAATACGTTTGTGTACTCCGTACTATTTGGTTTTATTTAGGTTGCTTTAAGTATTTATACAATGGACAATATTAGAGATGTTATTGAAAAGAGGACGAGTTACAACAGACACACCTTTTTATACGTCTCGGTCATGCCGTCTCACTCAGATATGCCTGTCTCTTTCATACCGACAGACATACGTTCACCACACTAAATATTCAGGTGAACTTAATACTTTTTATTAATTGCAACCTAAAATCATGGATAAACAAGATTTGTTTTTCGCAATCTGTTCCTTTTTAACGTTAACATCTGCCCTGATGACGGACATTTAAAAAATGTCCAAAGCATCGGCTCAAGAAGTAGAAGGAAGAGCAGCACTACTCACGAAACAACCACGAAAGACATGTTGCTTAAATCATTGTTAAAATTTACTTAGAAATTTGGCAGATTGGTTACACAAGGCTTCAACAACCTAAGCTCGAAAGGTTTCAACACTCACGACCATCGTCCAGGTCTGGGGTTGCCTCCCAGAATACCCGTATCCTCACAGCTGCTGCTGGAGCTGGTCCATGGGGCATATTTTGCCATGTTCAACGAGTTCTACACGCTGGCTCTTGAGGCGGTCAACGATATTGCAGCCAGAGCTTCGTACGAGGGTTATCCGGATGTCCTGCTGGTGACGGGAGCGGTGACCAATTCTTTGCAAGCAAATCCCTCAGGTATTTCACACTTATTTTTGAAAACACTTTCTCATCATCTGCTTTTCTTTACCCAGCATATTTATTTATCAATGAGATACAATTATATGACGTGATATTATTTAATTATTCCAGGACAACCTTGCGACGGTCCAATGGGAATAAGCGTTGCGCTATCCCCAGCTACCACCACGGTGACGGTCTCCAAATCAATGATCACAAATGCATCTTTCAGGACTAAAAAGTTACCAGGTATGATTCAATTACAATTATAGACACTAGTATATCTAAGAATAATCGTGTTTTATGTAAGTTAGGAATATTTGGCAGACCGAAATTTATTAGTATTGCTTGAATTGGTGATGTTATTATTTTTCAATATTATTTTATACACCTTTGGTTTTTTGCACTCTGATTATTTGTTTCCTTATTAAATGCAAAAAAAAATCATCTCCACTTGCAGGTTATAAAAGATGACTGAAATTCCAATTGTTTTTTTTCCTATAAATTTTCTGCATGGCTTTTCTTGTCCAGTCAGGTATTGAGAATTTTAATTTCAATAAGTCATGCTTTTAGTTGAAGTTCTTTTTTTTCTTCTCAGCTGCACTGCTTTCGATTAGATTGATTAGATCATTGTTATTTGTGAAGACACATGTTTTTAATTTAAAAACTGTATATTTTTTTTAAACTCTTATGTAGATCTCTTTTCTACATAATATTTATTCTACAGGGTGTCCGGGGGCAAGGTGCGCTAACTTAGGGGGGTGATTCTACATGATAGTTCAAGTAAAAAAGTAAAAATAAGTTTTTTCGAAATTAAATATCTAATATGTATATCTTTTTTACTTCTACCATCATGTAGAATCCGCCCGAAGTTAGCGCACCTTACCCCCAATCACCCTGTATATTGATATTTTTCGGCTTCTATTTACATAATAAAACTTATTTTAACCCATTCTGTAATTGCAGTGCATGTATTTACTGTTACAAAATTACAAAATCAATTATTTTAGATGTAGTGAGTAATCTACATCTATTTATTGAAATAATTATGCATTGTTGAATTTTACTCATACATTCGTGTTTGCAGCTATTTATTCACTTATAACATAAAATCATGTAGATACAGTGTAATTTATAACCAGACTACAATATTTTATGAATAAATAAAATCAGTTTTACAAATTTTAATACTAATTTGCTGTGAACATTGTTTGAACCAAATCCTGAAATTTTCAGATGATATTCCGATACAAGTGGGGGGAACCAATCCCGCGGAGGCGGGTGACGGCTTGAATTCGATAACCGAAGAAAATGAAACAGAAGCCACCACAAACCAGAGGAACACATCTTTTAGAAACTCCAAGTCCAAACTACCGTCGTTCCCTGGACTAGGGAAGAAAACCAAAGAAAAGGAAATGAAAGAGAAAATTGCTTTAATTAAAAATAACTCTACTCCGGAGAATAGTAAAAAGTGTCAGCCTCCCAAAGACATCATCAAGACTCACAGCAAGAGTTCTCTCCTGGCCACTGCCGCTACCAACGGGGAAAATGGAGATTACCCCAGTCCTCTGCTGCAGAAGAAGATTGTAAACGATATGGACAATACTTGTAATATAATAAATGAAGAAAAGGTTTCGCTAGTTTCCAATTCATTGCAGAATAGCGGGGATAGTTCGGACAGCCATTCACAGATGACGTCTGATTCCTTAGACTTGGATACGGCGGCTGTGCGACTAGCTACTATGCAAGTCAGCTCTGTTTAGATTGTTTTTATCCAGAATGGTATAAGATATTTCCATATTATATGGATTGTTGTTATATGTATTACAAATAAATCGCTCTTTGAAAAAAATTCACACATAATATTCTTAAACTTACACTTAATTATAAAACATACATCATTTTTACTTAAGCCGGGAACTAACCTGATCTATTCTGTGAGAACAGGTTTTCCATGGAATAGAAACTCAAAGATGAATGAACTTCACTTTTGTTCTATAAATTGACCATAGAGATTCATAGAATAGATCAGGTGAGAATGCGCCGTTAATCAAATAAAATAAATAATAATTTCTTCTTCTATAATTGCATATTCTCTTTGTGGCTTCATTTTAATTTAAATGAAGTAAATAACTTTGTATATACCAGTATTTAATAAAACCAGGATCAATTTAATCATTGAAGACAATGTGTATTTATTAGCAACTCTCAAACGAGTATTTGAAACAGAAAAAGATTGAGAGTTGCTAATAGTGTCTTCAACGATTAAATATTACAATTTGAGGTTTTACTCATCAAGTTATTCCAAAAATAAAAAAGATCAAATTGATTTGATCAATTGATCAATTTGGTAATTTAATTTTTTTTAAATAAAGTAAATAACTTAGGACGGGTTGTTTCGGAGAATTTGAGCAATTCATTAAATTTCAACGTTCATTTTCAAGTTCTGTGAAAGATTTTTTCAAGTTCTGTTTTTATTTCAGTTTTGTCAAGCAACTAGCCTACAATGATATAATAACTGAACTTGAATAGGACTTTCACAGAACCCGAAAATGAACGTTGAAATTTGATGAATTGTTCAAATTCTCCGAAACAACCCGTCCTTAGTGTACACCAGTATTTAATCAAAAAGGATAAAATTGATTTGATCCTTTTTTTATTAAAGAGTGGTGTATACAAAGTTATTTATTTTAGTTAAATTAAAAATAATGATTGTAAATATTTCACAATTCATTAAATATGTATTCTAGTTGTGCTTTATTTAAATTGTAGTCAAATATTGTAATGGCCACACACATTTATTTTCATAATATATTTTTATTTAAAATCAAGAAAAAAATACTCTGGTTTAAAGCCATTGAATAAAGCACACTTGAAATGCCTTCCATATACACAGATTTGAATGGAAACCAATGTTGCCACTGACTTAGTACATTTTGGTTCTAGCCCATTTAGCATGCGCTTTGCTCTTACACTTGCCTGAGATTTTATATCGCCATCCCATTTGAATTTGATAATGATGGTGAAACACAGTTCTGCATTTGAAATTTAACTTACACTTTTTAAACACGCCCACATGGCATTTCTTGTGTCCATCTTTATTCTATACTAGCGCAGACCCGTGAAAAAGCACAGAATAGTGATAGAGGTGGGATTATGTTTTAATATCTCGTTGAAACGTAATCCACCACGCGAGCAGCATGTGGGGACCGGATTCGATATTTTCCGGTCTTTCGGCGTTACAGAGTTGGAGGGCAAATTGGACTAATTGGAGGTAAAAAGTAGAACACATTTTTTCGCTTTGTATCTCATCTAAATAAAATACATCGCTGGGAATAGTCTAAATTCCTCACAAATCAGTTCTAATTTTTAAAATGACAATTAAAATAATTTTATGTTGAAATATTATATTATAGATAGGTACTAATCTTAACAAACACTATTTAATTTAATTGGAATTGGGGACTATTTCTCCAAGTTTTATAAGGATTCCTTCTCTCTCTCTTTTTACATACATTGTAGTGTGTCAGAAATTGGTTTTAAAGTATTAAAATTACTAATTTCGGCTGTGCATCTTCCCGTAACTTTTGTCTTGGGGTGAAAGCCAATTTTAAAAAGGCAGCATCATTTTCAAAATTGGAATTTTATTTTATTTTATTTGAATATATTTAAATTGATTTTCCTGTAGCTGTGTGGCCTTTGTGTTTTCATTAACTTACGTCTGATATAATAAATATTATACATTACAAAATACACCGATTTATATTGGATTGTTCATGTTGGAAAGGGCATATTTTCTATTTTTGTAACACTTTTCTATTATTACTTCTAGTATATTGATTTCATTTACTTTTCAATATTACAAGAATTCATTGCGAATTTTCTGATGCATAACATTATTTATTATTAGCTATTAATTATGTTTCTTATAAAATATAGTACTAAAATGTGTAATCAAACTTTATAAGCAATAGTATAGATATGTAATTAAAATATTTTCTTATTCACAAATATTAAATATGTATGTCCATTGTTAAAGATTTCTATATTAGCGTAATTTGAAAATATTCACATTTATTAAATTAACAAATATTACATTATTATCTAATGTTAATGCTGAATACCAACATTATAAAATATATCCACTTAGACATAATCAAAGGCAACAAGCCTGAGGTATACAAAATGGCAGCCAAAAGAACAATCAAAATTAAAAATGCGGTGTAAACATTTTTTTATAAAAATCTGCATCAAAATATGCATATGTATTCAACAAATAATGAAAGTTAGCTAACAATCTTGGGCTAATATTGGGCCAAAAAAATGTATTACACTAATATGATCAGAACAGATAAAATACTAGATGTCCTATTTGTAAAATTAAGATATTTTTACCTTGTGGTTTTCTTTGAAAAAGATGCCGGGTTTGCTCATTATTGACCGCGCCCCATGAAGAATGCATAACTCATTTTTTTATAAAAACTATAGAGTTTTTCACGCCTCGTCCCACACTCTCTGAAAATAAACATGTAAGGGAGAATGAAAACTTATTAAATACACAAAAAAAAATCTTTTACAGCAATATTTTCCTCTTGGCCAACCCTCAGGCCACAGGAAGCAACTTAAGTAATTTCATCATCCTGCCTCTCATGCGGGACCGCCCTTTCATTTGAAAGTTTGAGTCCTCACTGTATTACGTACTAGCACGTTACGGAATCGAAATTCATTTGTAAAATTCCCCATTCATATCTCTTGAAATATCGGCGCCGTAGATGTCAAGGGAGCCAAGCCACTAATTTGGCGAAAATGAGTTAAGTACACAAAAACATTTTGAAACCATTAAACATGCAGGCACTTAGGCCTAACTCTTTTGACTATCACCCCAGTGTGCTATCCTATATCCTATCCAGTGAGGTATTTACACACATAATTTCCAAAATAATATTTTTTGTAGTTATTCAACCAAAATAATAAAAAGATAACACTACAAAGTATCTGTGTTCAGTCTCACTGTTCTGTCTTTAAAAACAAATAATAAAAAGTTATAACAAATAATATGTTACATTTATGTCACCAAAAAATCTTTGTCTGCTGTTTTCTCAGCTTTATGATTTTGTGACTTGGCTCCCTTGAAATCTACGGCGATGACATATTAAAAATAATTATTTGTTTTTCTTGGGTAAGGATTTAAAGCAACCGAGACACATTTTCCTCTTCAGCTCGTTTCAAACCTCCCGCGTCGGTACAAACGGCCTTGTTCGGCATTCAGGCGCAATCAACGATTAGTGCAATATCGGTAGAGACGTGTGCTGCTTTGTTTTAAGCCAAATTTGAGACGGGTTTTTAGCAATTGTGAATTTATGAATTATTTCATTTGACTCATTTTGCTGGAATATCCCTCTCAGACCTGAAGAAAAAAATAGGTTTTTTTTCTGGAATTCTGTTATTTTTAGAATAATTAAATCCCATACATGCACAGAAAAATATTATAAATATTCGGAAATCCAATTTTCTGAGTAAACTCTCCTTTGAATTATATTCTCTCTGTGTGTATTTATATTCCGGACCATCGTGATCGTCAGGAATATAAATAAAGGTCATACAAACCAAAATAAATTTTTTCATAAAAATTCCTTTCAAAATTTAAATAAAACCAATTTATATGTGTGCAAAATTGAGTTTTACTAAGGAAGAATACGAAAACAACTAAAAAAATACTTTGATTTAGTCTGAAATAATTTAAAACAGTGTTAATTTCGTGAATGAAAAGGGTAGGCTTTACATTTTTCACACAACATTTTCATTCTGCTTTTACGATTTTCTCTTTTGAGATTTGCGTCCAGTGTTATATCACGCTGTATGTGGTTTCGTGTTCTAGAGAATTTATGTGTTAGAACACAATCCCCCTTACTAAAACTGAATTTTTAATTGATTATCATATATTTTTTTAAACATAATGATTTGTCAACGGAAAAAATGTCATGTTTATTCTCGAAGTTAAAAAAAAAAAATTTTTGTAAGATTGCATGCAGTAAAATTATGTTCATAAACAAATCCTTATTTAAAACAAAAAAACTCTTAAAATATTGAAATTTAGATCAAACAAAGCAACCCTCAATACCGTCCGGTGTGTTACCATTCAGTAATGTTTTATCTGCTCACAGTTTAAAAAAATATTATTAGCACTTGAATGCAACCCATAGGTTAACTGGCTTCTATTCTCGTATGCATTTATTAGACTCACAAACTGGCTAGTAGAATTTTGGTATTTGTAAATTTTGAGCTTTTAGCTCATTCAGTGATGCCGCCAAATATGTATGCTGACATGAACTTCAAGTCAAAAAAAAAGTTTTTAGCTAGTCATTTAGTAAATTTGTAGTGCATAGTATGTATGACTTGCCTTTTTGTTTAACCCCTCCGACTTTTCGCGAACTTGAAGCTAAGATGTCTTTACCGAAATGTCAATTTCACGAAAACGTTGTGTTATTACCGCCTCACAATCAAAGCTCTATAAATGAAACATTACTGAACGGAGCCGAATAGTAAAAACTGTTTTAGAAAGGTTACAAAATAGGCTTTCAAATTGTTGTATCATAAATAAATATTAACATTTGTAAATATTTAAATTTAGAATGGAAACATGAAAAAATTGTAAAAATGACTCACCTGTAATGTTTTATGTAAAAACGATACTAAAATCACGGATAATGTAAAAAAAAAACACTTATTTCATCGTACAAATGTACAATAAACAATTCTGTCACTTCACTTTTTGACCATTTCATACAAAATATATTTTTAAAAAAATAATTAAACTTGCGAGGCGGGTCGGCACGTCAAACGGCTTTCTTGGCGTCGTTTTACGATTTGGCGGGTAAAATTTGCTTCCACAGAGTAGGTCTTTTTACGGGTTTCTATGGATAACTTTGAATAGAGATGTAAAGCTTCATTCAATACGAATATTCTACTTTTTGTTTTAGGGATGTCACTAGAAGAATAACGGAGTTATGACGATTTTTGTGGAAACACACGCGTTGACGTGTAAACACGCTTATTGTACTTGACTGCTATCGTTATTTTATCGTGTATATCTGCTTACGTTGCTGACCGGTTAAAGTTTAAATGTTGTGTGATTTATTTATATTTTTTTAAACCTAATAAATTAATATAAACATTCAGAACATTATTTCTCTACTATTTAAGTGTTTGTCTTAAGTTGAATGTAACGCCGCTATCCGGCCAACCAGATGTTTATTTAACTGTGCAATTGAATTGGAGGCAAGAACTTAATATTAAAATGAATAGAACCATACGAGTAATACTTATAGAAGTTCACTGCCATCTATTTATAGTAGATCCTTTTAAGAATTTTTAGAAACCGTTAACGGTTTAATTATAAAACATTAATAATAATATAAAACATGTTCTGGTGGACCTTGGGGGAAGAAGGTAACGGATGTACTTGAGCTAATGTAAATTATGTATTTCACGGGTAAAACATTAAATTACACCTAGTATTATTAAACTTTCTTTGTTTTTATCAAAATTGTATATAAAGAGTAATATATTTCAATAATGATTAACATCAATAGTCCACACTATTTGCTTTTAAAAATGTTTCTAGTCATTTATTCTAATATTATTGTAAAGTGTTTGAGATAACTCTTTTGGATATGTGAGTGATGATGATAATTTTAGATTGTTACCTTTGCTGTTGAAATATTTAGATAGCATCATATTATATTTCATAATAATGGATGTGTAAAATATTTTAGAAAATATATTTATTCATGTTAAAAATAATTATTTTATGAAATTTAAAAAAAATCTTAATGTCTATCTGATAATTAGAAATCGGATTATGTGCATTTGCATAATATGCATAATGGATATCTGAGCCTTTTTGGTGGTTAGTGCATATTTGAGCCTTTTTTGTTGTTAGTGAGTATTTGAGCCCTTTTGTGACATTAATGCATATTCCAGTCGTTTAAAATATGAGCTGTTTGAATTATAAATCTATCTGAGGAACCAGTTTTGGATATTTTTTGGCATTGTTAGTGCATATTTTGGCATTGATAGTGCATGTAATCCGATGTCTACTAATATTGTAATAATAATATATGTTACCCGGAGAATCAGTAACCACTGTTAAACTAATACAGTATATTCCATATAATCCAAACAATTTCAAACCAAGCATGTTCAGCTTAAACGAATTTTCGGATTACTGGAAACTTTTAAGAAATAAAACAAACTTTATGCATATTATTCATCAATAACCCTTATTTTTTTTACTTCAGATGAGCATGGGTTTGTCTTTGAAAAAATCCTGACGAAAAACAAATGTGATCTTGGGAACGGAACCGGTGTCTATGGAACCTGCGCTGCTTATGTAGGGTACCTTCATGCGCAAGTGTTTCAACCTGTAAGTCACCACGGTATCATAAGAGCTTTGCTAGTCTGGCCCATCACAAATTGGAAATTTTTTGTCGGTTGCAAAGGCAAAAGAAATTTTTATTTAATAGTAATACAAGGCATGGTAATTTAAGGCATTTTTAATTTTTTTTTTTTTTTTTTTTAAATCTGAAATTGTTTTCTGATGATATGTTTTATCACGCAATTGGTGCAAAAACATTATCTGGGTCCCACATTGTTTTCGACTGTCCATTCCAAAGTTAGGTGTTTATTCTTCTTCTTCTGTGATGCTCTCATTTTCAAAAATCAGTTGACGCTTGGTAAGCCAAAGGCAATCACTTCACTGATTGTCTAATCCGCCCCCGTCATCGTATGGTTCAGATTACTGGATTTCTTTGGACCGTTCGGATTACTGAGACTATACTTTATTGAAAATAATAATTCAAGTGTTCTTAGTAGAAATTTTTGAATGTCAAAAATAGTGAAAAAATTTAATCTTAATCTAGTATTCTGATCGTGTAATAATATTACTATTATTCAAAATAAATTTAATGGTGTTATGCATTATTAATTTTTTTTCTCTTCTATTTTATTTAAGAAAAATATGTATAGAAATTGATAATAATTTTATTACATAGGCATCAATTTGTATATAAGCAAATATTCTTCGAACCATAACTGTGAAGTAAAATAGCAGTGGGCTGGCTAAACTTGGCTTTACTAGTAATTACAAATGTGATGACTGTAATGTTAGCACGCTAAAGGTTGTAACTTTGTCTTCCATAAAATATTTTCTTTTGTATAAGACTTGTTACACACAAGGGAGTGGTGTATCTCATAATATCGCTCGCCATACAATCCCATACAGTCGTCACAGAAGAGCAACATAATAAATCTGTGACTATTGCATGAAATTGTTTATTATTTTTATAGCTTTTGATTTAGCTATAAAATTGTACGTTTTTTATTTAGTATATACCTATTCTAAAACCACTACAATAATATTATATTACCTACATACTAATGTTTGCACTTCTGAACATAGAAATATAACGCACGAAAAGCTGCAAGAGTTTTAGCTTCCTTAACATTTACGTTGGGCAAGCGTTGCCCCCCTCCCTTCCGTATATATTATATCCCTTGTGTGTAACAAGCTTTAAACAGATGTATATTATTTTATGGATTTTGAAAACGAAAAGTTAGCCAAGAATTCATATATACTACGCAGTCTGACTTTTATTTTCAGTCCAGATTTTCTACATAAATATAAATTTCAAATCAAAGTTTTGGCATAACGATTTTAATTTTGAATATCAACTTATTTATGAACGATAAATAGATAACGCGTGATACTGGAGGCGTGGATTGTTCACGTATACAGAAGAAAAGAGGTTAATATTTTGGGTGGTGTATTATATTATCTGCACGCCATTAGATTTACATTAGATAATAAAGCCAACACATAGATTAAATTCTTGAGGTAAATTGTCGTTTTACTTCCTATGCCAAGGAGAGGCCAATTTCATTTATAAAAAAAATCAGATTAATTAAGTGTTGGTGTAGGGATTCTAATAAATTTTTGTTGACTACAATAATAAATTAATAGTTTTACCATCGTAGCCTTAAGATTGTAGCATTACTGTGGGCCACAAATTCTTGTTAGTATACTTTTCTCGTGTTTTTATGCATCGCCAAATATGTTTGTAGTTTGTAATTTTTAAATGTGCCAGAAGAGCGACACTCCATCTTTCTTTTCAAGATTCAACTTCAAGTTTAGTTTATTATTTAATTTTTATTATCAATATATATTGTATAATATACGGGATATAGATGATCCGGAGAGGCCATCTGTTATAGAAGAGTGTACATAATGGGAGTTCTGCCATATGAGACCTAAGAACTATAATATGTATTGACATCCCAGTCACACAGCTATAACAGTTAAGTTAGGGAGTGTTTCTAAAGAAAGCCGTGCCATATTCGACCTCAAGTCAGTATGTGCCACTTAACAGCGTCTGCTGCCCGCTACCGGGATTTTCTAAGCCCCACCTTAGTATTCGCTGTCTCATTGCCTCGATGGCCAATCTCGATACGAAAATATACCGGAAGAAGTGAGGGTTATCATTGATACCGCGCATGCCTTTACGTTTTCATGGTTTAATAGATAAATTATCTTATTTGGGAGAAATGTTGTAGTGAGATATTTTATTAGAAAAAAATAATTACATTCCAAAATAATTGGTATTAATTTCGTAAATTAAAAAAAAATTATGAAAAAAAGTATTGTTAAAGCTTAGGGTGATGGTTTTGCTTTTGCTCTATGTTATTAATCTATAAATAAAATTTGTCCATTTTTATTATATTCATTAAAATAATTATTATACATATTATTATGCAATACTTAAAATGATCTGTATTATAAATTTGTAAATAAATGTTAATATCCTGTTAAGGTTTTGTTTTATTGATCACACTTTAAATTATGTTAGCACCAGTGGCGGTCGGTGATTTTTTTGTAGAATGGATGCTGCGGTCATTTATATATGGTGTTAAGGGACGTACTTACTTTGACCAGTGATTCCTGACTTTTTTTTTTCAAAACAAACAAAAAAAATTTCTTCCACATGTCGTCACTGGTTAATCAGTCTAGTGACCGACCAACCCCTCACCACTATCCTAACTGATCAATACCTTTATGTTTTAAATTGAAACAAAAAAAAATCAAAAATGTCACTTATCCAAAATTTCATTTACTTTTTTTACTCCAAATAATGTCAGGAATCACTGGTTAAAATAAGTCAAGTATGTCCCTTAACACCCTGTATACCTACAATCAAATATACAAACCTATAGACTAGCCCACGAACAAGATGAAATTATTAACAAAAATGGTATATCAAATTAGCTGTATAAATCCTTTATGCTCCACAAACATCAAATGATCCCTCATGCGGAAAAACAGCGTTATCGAAATAATACTATTTTTGTGCAGATCTATGCAAGTTACACGCCATAATATAATATTACTCTAAGTATGTTACATTATAAAGCCATACTCTTTTTCCGTACAACGGTAAAGTCAAGACAAGCCGGCCATTATATTGAAATTGACGGTTTGTGCGATCGGCGTTTGGGAATATACGTCATTATTATGGTGATAAAGTTTTGTATCTGCATTGTATTATTTGTTAATATGTTGCAAATTTTTGTTCATAAAATGAAAAAAATATTGATTTAAAAAAAATAGTATTTTTCTTTTACTTTTATTTTACTCAAAACTTATGAGTAAATTGTTTAAAATACATAAAACATGTGTTGTCTATTGATTGAAATTGTTTAAATTATTATTTATTTATATTGTTATATGTACCGGACAGCAGGTGGATATACATAAATAATTATAAAAATAATTAAGGAAATGAATATTTACTGTTATCACACATTTTTACGACACCGAATCCTTTTTGAAGCTTATCACCGGACACGTATCATGTGTCAAATGGGATTTAACCGTAGTAATTAATATTTGGTTATTTTTCTTGGTTCCTTAATGCTCTCATGCATCCTGTTTATAGATAAGAATTACATTAACACGTGTTGAATTTGAACTCAATAAATATGCAAACAACTGGCACAACCAGTCAGTTGTCCGACGACATTCGCAAGTTGTGTTTCTTTACAAATCCTTACCTAAGGTACCCCCGAGAGGAAACCGGCATTTACAGTCGATGTCACTGGCGTAGGTGTCCAGTACATTATATATAATACTTTTAATGTGTATATGCTCACTACAGTCAACTGAAATATTTAACAGCCCATATCTCAGAACTCACTTTTACACATTACGCTGTTTTTCCACATAGGGACTCGGTTAGCGAAGGATAATTATTATTATTTGGATGATTTGTATAGCGCCGTTTTTGTGCAAAATCACCGGGCGGTTTCAGTTATTCAAGCCAAACTATCAAATACATAATGCATTGCACAAACAAATTTCTAATTTTACTGAAACAATCCACTCGCTTTCTAGGGTGTGCAATTCTATATATAATTTTTTAGTACATTTTTTATTTAGCTATAAAATTTTACATTTTATGTCTTGTATATACCTTTTCTAAAACTACTGCAATGCTATTCTATTACCTATATATTCAAACATAATTAATACTAACATTGAGACATAACACACGAAAAGCTGCAAGACTTTTAGCTTCCTTAACATTTACATTGGAGTTCATTGAACATTTTAAAACCTTTATAATAAATATTATTTTGTGTTGCCGATAAATTTGTCTTAGGAAGGCTAAAATCATTGCAACTTCTCGTATGATAGCCATGGATTGTACTATTAATACAAACACTTTTTAACATGCAATCTGGTAACATTTTATTTTTTTACTTCTATACTAGGGTGTTATAGACTATATATCTATAAGATAGAGTTGGCGTTGCATTGTTTTTATACCCATAAGCATGTCGTCTTGTTACATAAAAATAAAACAGTCAGTTTCCGAGCTAATAAATATGTTGAGTTCTCACCCAGTCATCGTGGATTCAATCCCTCACAAGGCTAAGTCCTCCATCATTGCACAAGCAACATCTTCCGCTGAACGAAGTGGGAGATTTTCAAATATTGTTAGATTATTCGTAACTCAGTAATGTTTCTTTATCTACATTCTTTTTTGTTAAAAATAAATAGGTGGGAAGGATGCTAGGTGAGCAGTCTAATGGACCGCTTTCTTGCAGGCCTTATACGCACTAGCGGTAGACCGCTTTCTTGCAGGCCTTATACGCACTAGCGGTAGACCGTGTAGTTGCGGTGTGCTGCATCTCCCTGTGGGTTGCCTCGGTTAAGTTTAGAATAGTACATATAGATAAAAAATCTAATACATACAATACTCACAAAATGTTGCTGGCCGTGTGACCAGCCGCCAAGTGGCCTGCTGCTAAAAGCGTATGAGCATTTACTTTCTTTTCACAACTTATTCTTAGTGAATAGAATAAACGGGGGTTAATTTTTCCCACAAGTTGTAACGAGATAATTAATTACCCCATTATTTTTATTATTTGGTTCGGACGCCTTATATCTGGCGACACTGACGAACAGCCTACAGAGAAGAGCTCCGCGGGTTGACACAGATACGTGAGATTTTACATCATGCATTCATTCCTTTAGATTTTATTTTTTTTATTTTAAATTGGTTTACCATAATGATAAATTTCGTTTCGTCTTCATTATATGGAACTGGCGCCCAAACGTATAATCTCGTAATGATGTGCAATATTAGAATTCATTGTTTGATTACCTACAATTTTTAACTCATCATTAAATCATCGTAACAGTTTCGTTTAATGTAAAAATAAAACCGACCCACTAATTTTTCATAGGGGTGAGTCATGCTCTTTGATTATTTATATTTATTAATTTTTAGCCTCATGCCAACGATTATGATTGTAAAATGAATTATACTCTTAATTATTTTATAAAAATAATTTGGCATTCTCAAACTATAAAAATATTACCATTAGTTATTTCGGCTACTGGCATTATACCCAGCTCTCTCATTAAAAATTTAGGCGTATTAGATCTATCAAAAAATTTATATATAAAGATGCAAAAGTCGGTCATTTTGAATACATGTAGGATAACGAAAGATTTTTTAAATATTTATGTTGAGGGATCAGTAGAATTTATAGGCCCTGTTAGAAGTTCTACCGAGCCGAACCCTCTGATATGAAAATATCTGGAGTCGGTGAATTATTTTCCCATTTGATCTATGGTGAGTTGACGTGTTGTTCTTGTATTTATTTTGCTTATATAATGCACTTGCATAATGTTGATTGACTAGATGATCATTTGTGGAAAAGTGTGTGGAAGGGTTTAGTTTTTCCTATGGGGAAGATTTAACCCGGACATAAAATCAGAAGTTAGAAAAAATTGGATCTTTTATTTAAGATTTACATCCTTATTCTTGACACTTTAAGGGGGTATTTCACTATGTCGGGCTAAATATCTGACTAGCTATCCGTTGGCTGGCTTTAAAGATCAGAATAACTCCGTTATTCAACGGCGACCGTTTCACCATTGTTTCAAGCTTCCGGATAGATTACACTCGAAATAGTCTGGCAACATCGCAAAATGTTTGCAGTTAGTCCATCTACTGCCACGGCTGTCATGCGTCACAGTCCGCACACCGCGAAGTGTGCATTTTTTTGGTTATGTTATGTTGATTATCAGGTCATTTTAGATAGATTCGTGTCGAATTAATACATTGTTTCTTATTTTGAACACAATCAAATAATTCAGGATGGATCATACAAGCATTCAAATTCATTCTACAAAATTCGACTCACTTCTCAGCTGTTAAACTCGGAATGTTTTGACGCCATCTTTGATTCGAGGAATAGCGCCTAACGTGAAGTTCGAGCACTGATTAGTCAAATCTAACTTTAACCCGAGCGTTAGCGTTATTCAGATATAGTGAAAACGAAAAAATGACTAATCCGCGGATTAGTGCTTGGTCAGAACATAATCAGAGATAGTGAAATACCCCCTAAGTAAGACTAAATTCAAGGTTACAAAGTGTGTATTAAAAATAAAACAAATTCATAAGTAAAAGACTTTATTAAAACAATGATTTAAAAAAATATTAATACAGTCAGAGAGTAAATATTGTTTTAATTTCATTTTGGATAATAACAAACTAGTGAACTCACATTGAAAGGCATCAATTCAAAAGAGATAAGGGTAAAGATTCATAAGGAATATTACTACGAATGAAGAATTTTTTTTTTGTCCATGATATATGAATATGTATATTATTGTAGTTCATACATTATAATCTTCTCTGGAAAACTATCTGAATAAAAGATCTTATTGATTTTTTATAAAATATATAATATGTATTGTGGAGAACAAAATTTCACACAATCAGTTATGTTGTAAGACAACAATTTCCATCGGACAGATTGTTCGTAATTAGACTAGATTTTTGCATAGGGGATAAGTAAACTAATGGCTTCCAATGTTAAGCTCAAACACACAACACATAAACAAAAAATATCAAAAATCAGTTCCAAATATAATAATTTTATCTAAAGGTTTTTGTCACTAAAACCGTAAATTAGTACTCAAGATCTGCACCACTAAAAAGGTAGGTACAGATATTGAAACTTTTATTATAAGTAATTTCTATCTATCTCATCTTTATTACGATAAATGATTTTTTGTACCTCAATCAAATTTATTAAATGAAATATTCAATAGTATTAAGTAAGTACTTTCCATTTCATTTACTTTAAAAAAAATGAAGTAATAATCGGCACCTCCGCTGGTAAACATTTCGAATCATGAAAATCTACAAACCTCAGCTGCAATTTCAAGCATGTCTTCCTCACATACCTTTGGATAATCTCTAATATAATAATCTCCTGGGCCTGCATATAATATTTAGATCACTTTGACTATAAACACAAACAAAAATAAATGCTGAATAACACGACAAGTGAAAAAGCATTATTTACAGTAAAATTAAAAATTGAAGGAATTTTACTTCAATTTTAAATTGGAATTAACAACAACACTGGCCGCTAGAGGCGCTAGTGTAGCAATATTGACGTTGACATTCCTTTCAATGGCGGCAAATTGAATTTATTTAGTACTTGAGGGCGGTGTTTTGCGCTTTCTACTTTGTATATTGATAAAAATTTTGCTTAAATCCAAGAACAACAAAAAATAGCAGTCCAGCAGCTGGAAAAGGGAAAACTGCCAATTTTTATTCACTCTAGATATGGAAGAAAATTTTTGAAAATCTATATATTTTTAAATACATGGTCCAAAAGGGTAAATTACATATTTTATTCAAAAAAGTGTAGGTACGTATTGAAATATCAAATTTTTATTATTAACAATAAATATATTTTTTTAATTTGTATACAACCTTTTCAAATAAATAGTATTGCATAATTAATATTTAAAAATAAAATTGACCTAACCCTTAAATAAAAGTAAAAATAATTTAGAATTGAATAAATAAACGAGATTACGTATTAATTTGTAGTGAACCCAGATTACGAATACATATTCCATTAACCTACTAACCACATATTGTAAAATATTATCTATATCATATGACAAATTAAACCTATAAACAATACATCTCTCGAAAAACTAATGGGTGAACAAAAATATTTCATTTTAAGAAGACAGGCATAAAGAAAATGCTGTTTTAGATCTTCTTGATTATTTACTTGAACACACATTAGTCTTGAGAGAGGATCGTGTAGCGAAACCTTGGTCTATCATAACATAGTACATATGAAGCTATTGAATTAGAATAGTAGAATAATTTGATCAGAATAGATATTCGCCATAACCATTTGGTGTGGGGTGAATGTGCTGAGCAGTTAAGTTCTATCATGTACAAATTGTGGTAAAAGTTTTGATAATTAAAGCAACATAGTAGGAACCGAATTTTGACACTAGTAGGACGTATACCATTTAGGACCAAATACTGACGTTCGCCAACATGGTAGGAGCAATGTGACGTAGATTTAACATTATATGTGGCTCAGATATCAAGTATTAAACCTTGAAACCGAATACTGAGATTCACGAGGCTCTCTTATACCGAGAATTCACCCTTCTGATCAGATACTGAGATTTGTAAGGTTCAGATACCAAGAAACAAGAACATATACTGATGTTCGTGGGACTGAGATACCGAGCATTCAACCTTTTGGGTTTAGATTCTGAGAATCATAGGATTCATGTTTCATAACTATATTGAACATAGTAAGTCCATCAGTTATTAGGAATCACGGGGGCTCAAATACCAGGCAGTCAGCCCACAGCCCACATGAAGAATAAGAAAGAAGTGGTTATGATAGATCGAGGTTAGACTATAAAAATTAAGCATAGAAAGAAAAATGTTTCTAATTAAAAACGATTTGATTTGCAAACTAGATTCCAGGAATAAAAGATGATTTGTGTAAATCGAAAGTCGAACTAATATTTTAACAAAAAATTTAAATCACTTGTATAGAATTCCTCACCAACAAAAAGAAATATCACTGAGATACATATCTTCAAAGACAAGTATCATTAAGAGAGGAGTTCAAGAAATGTATACTACGGTACAGCACTTTTAAAAAGAAGCATATAATTTATTTATTTAAAAGTAAGAAGTGAGTATTCAATCTTTACTAAAAAAAACTTACTGAGATGCATTGTCTGTCATCAAATAGTTTCAAAGAAAAACTATTGAGTATTTAAAAATAAATAATGTAAATATAATTGCCAAATTGAATATAGCATAAAGTGATAATGTTTACAAAAGTTCCATTAAAATCAGATCACGAACCAAGCTAAAGATTACATCTGTTTTATAAAATACCAAATAGAAAATTATAAATTTTAAAACATTTTCAAAAATGAAAATCCATTTAGATATCACAATAAATTTTACGTAAAACCATGGCACTTGTCAAAGATTTTGATATAAAATAAATAAAAGCTTATGATCCTTCTTCAATCCATCTCGGGGGCGGAGTCATCTTTCTCGGGCTGGTGGTAGAGGGTGGGACACCAGAGGTAGGGTGGGGGCAAGGAGGGCAGGTTGCTTTCTATGTCCACAAGCTGCAGACTGTCTTGGAAAGCGGAGAGCATCTCAAAGGCCGAACCCTGCAATACATTCATTGTTGGCGTTGATGCAAGAAACTAATAAGTTCAAATGTATCAATTGGCAAGCAAAAGATGCACGTCTCTTGCCATGTGCAGATAGGTTGTGATTTATTAATAGTTCGCCAGCATTCGGCTTGCCACGCCGCACTCGCCTCCCATACCACCCTTCATTCTGGACGCCGCTAAGGAAGTCTTTTGTTATTGGTCAATTATAAAGTTACTAAATTCCACACAAAAATAAATGTATGCTTACTTGATCACTGTCATGTGTATTATTAACAGCACGGTTATGCGCAGTAGGGGAATCGAAAGAATCAGTATCGAAGGATCGACTGGACAGCCCCGGCGACGAGAGGGGCCGGGTGCTGCGGTACATTCTGCCCAGAGGTCTCTGTGAATTGTGATCGTCATTCTGCTTGACCTTTGATTTGTATCCTGTCTTTCCATTGCGCATTATCGGCCGATAGTTGTTCCCGGAAGCTGTAACGAAAAAAGGGACTAAATTATACATATAAATTTATAAGCGTGGCTATAAACCATACAAAATAAAAGATTACACCTAACAATTGTGCTTTAAAAAAATTAAAATATTTTTACAAAGTTTCCACATGAAACAAAAATTAAAAATATGCAATTAATTAGGACAAACATGTCAGTATACTTGGGGGCGCTACTACTGTAGAAATTATGGTTGCACACGCAAAAAAATTGCTGGCCAATGAGGTGATTTTTAAAAAAAACAGCACTATACAAATTATTCAATAATTATTATTTTTCTTCTGCTTTTGACCGTCTGAATAAAAAATAAGTCTATAATGCAGGTAGTAAAAGACAATCAGTCACTCAGTTACCATTTTTTTAAATAATACCTTTGGATGAATTTGATGTATTCGAGGTACTTTTTGATGTATCTGACCTAGGAGATAGTTGAGATTCAAGAGTGCCAACACTTGGATCAAAAGTATTACTCGAAGTGCCGGCATCCATCTGTAGGGCGTCCAGCACACTGGTGGCTGTGATGGGCTGCAGCCAAGTTTTCTTGTTTCCTAAATAATGTACATTCATGTTAGTCATTTATGAATAATTTTAATGGTTTACTAATAAGCTTCATCTAGATCGATGTATGTGGCAGCACTGCAATGCATGCCTCGTGCCATTTGGACATGTCCCAGACGCACACTGCCCTGCGGAAACAAGTAAACACTGAGCTTTACACCATGTAGGCTAAGCTATAGTAAGATTATTATTAGGAAAACCTTTACTTTGAGTAGGTACCTTTGGGTGGCAACTGCATGGGACAAATCCAGCCATTCTTATTAACACTCAAGAACAAAACTTCATTTGAGAGCCCCATCTGGTTGGCGGTTGCTGAACTTGTTGGGTTCTTGGACTGCCATCGGTTGTCCTTCTTTCCCTGTGTCTTGGGGAAACCAGCTCCTGGTACCGGATTGCTGTCAGCGTCATTTTTTTGTAACTGTGATAGTTCTGCATATTCAACATCATTTTCACCTAAAAGATAAATTTGCATGTACGTATTATCAATTCTTTTTAAGAGTACAACTATTATTGAAGGACATAAAAAGAAGTAATATATACCATTGCAACTCTTGAAAAGATTTAAATAGGATAGGGCTTGGTCAGAATGAAAATTTACATCGAAGGAATAATTATTAAGACTGTGAACATCATTGTTGATAGAATCATACGACGATAGACTTGTTCTTGAATGCACAGAGGAAATATCTACACATGCAAACACAATAATGGTTAGTAAACTATACAAATATACAACAGAGGAGAAAGACAACAATGGATTCTATATTTATGTTATGATTTTCAATCATACTAACTATGTATTAAAACAGACTGTTACTTCTAAATTAGGACAAATATTTACAATCAATAGGAGATAATTTATGAAAAAAAAATCTAACAGAAGAGATGTATGGGATCGAATCATTTAACAAATTTATATATTTTTTAAATAAAGACAAACATTCCCGGGTTACGAATAACCTGACAATATTTGAAAATTTCCTACTATGTAAGCGAAAAATGTTGCTTGTGTAGTGATGGAGGACTTAGCCATCCGAGGAATTGATTACACCACGCCTGGGTGGGACCCAAATGCGATGCCAACTCAGCTACTGACCGGGGCAAAGAGGATTTGATACATAATGGGCCATTATTTTAATATAATTATAAGACATTGAGGTACACAATTAAATAATATGTACAAACCTGACATGGTTTCATCATCAACATCATTTTCTTCAAAACAAATATCATCCAGAATGGCTATGTTTGGTTCCTCTTCCAGCCCAATCAAGTCCTGTAATTAATAAACATTCATATTTTAATCCATTAGCAAACATAAGATATAATGTTCTCAAAAGAGTGGAGCAACAATTGAAATAAATAAAGACAATTTAAGGCGATGCACTATGTTGTTTAATATTTTCAATCTAGCCGCCATCAATAACACCCCTTACGTAGATGGCGATAAGGTTTAAATTCCCGCTTAACACCGTCCGCCTGTTTTGATTTATGCAAGAAAAAAACATGGCCAAAAAGTGCCTTTTATTTTATTTTGTGGATGTTCATAAATATTTAATTTTTTTCCGATCATTTTATAAATAACTTAATTTGCCACATTATACAATAAAATCATAACCGAACATGGGTTCGTAAGTAGGAGATTTTGAACTTTAAAGCAGTTTTCATAAGCCTTATACATTATTTTTTTCTGGGCTTAAAAAAAGACTTATCTAAAAAATACTCGATTATTTCAAAGGCCAAGATGTATTTTACTCGCAGTATTTAATTAAAGCATCTGAAATATTTCTAGGCGACCAAATTTTCAAACCAAAAACACATGATTTTGCATTACTACGTAGTGCATCGCCTTAAACATTATTTTTAGGAACTCATTTAAAAATAATAATTGATCCCAATGGGTTATTTAGATTCTTCTTCGTCCTACGGTGGTGAGATTTAACTAGGTTGGGATTACGGATCCACAACATAATACTTAATATAGCGGTTATAGATAGGGATTATTCAATAATATGTAATAATAATAATAACCCCAATGTCTCCATTAGAATAAGAAGGGGAGGGACGCAAAAGGGTTGCATTTTGGGTCTCAAGCAACCGTTCCAACTGTTGTCCAATTGCTTCCACCCTCACTTCTTGTTCAACCAGCTGCCCTTCCGTTAAGTTGCCTTCTGTCTGGGTGACGTTTTCCTCGCTCTTGGCAGAAAAGGCCACGGGGTTTGCCAATTCCGGAGAAGATAGGGAACATCTCAACTGTAAAGGTCCCTTGCTTTGACCGGGAATCGCCTTTATTTTATCAATTGCATCTAGAAGGAACAATAATTTTTTAACATATGCAATTAATATTATAAATGACATCCAATCCACCACCTCTCAAAAATAACAACAGATCCTTTTCAAAAAGTGACTTCATAAGTTAAAAAAAAAATCATTAGCATTTCCTTATTATTTTTTAATGATAAACTAATGATTATAAGACAAGGTTTTTTTATGCATAGCACAAAGGATAACAAATTATTATAAGCCATAATTATATAATGCCGCTATTTAAGGGGCCGAAGACCGATAGGTCTCCCGGCCAAGGGGAATCGATGATAATAGGTTAAGGTGCTCCGATAGCCACTGTGCCCACATGATGCACAGATGGGGCCTTAAAGAGTCGGCGATGTGTGAATATGGTGCAGTGCAGACCACCGAACATGTGGTCAACGAATGCCCGCTCCATTCATTCCCCGGCGGGATTGATGAGGTTCACATGGCGACGCTGGACTGACTGGCTCTACCCTAGACTGGCTTGCAGACCTAGATGTCCGCCTCTGACCCCCCCACCATACGAAAGAAGAATATAATAAGCAGTAATTGTTGATTGAAGTACTAATACATATTGAATTATTTGGCGTGTTGGAAATAAGCCGACGTAGCTCAGTGGTCCAGAGCACCTGACATCAGAAGGTGCGGGTTCAATTCCTGTCGGCGGCATTTAGTTTTACTCGGGAGATATTTTCAATTTGTATGTATATTTCAGGCGACTAATTATTGCTTATATTTAAGTGGCTCATTTGTGTGATTTGCCAAGATTTACTTACTGACTGAACTGTCCTTAAAAGGCTTGCCTTGTTTTCCACTATGCATCAAACTTATTTGATTTTGGTTCGCCGGGCTGAACAGGGTATTTAAACTTACAGGAACAGGTCTCGATCTGGAATTCAATAAATCCAAACAGGCTGAGAGAGCTTGATGTGATCTAAAATGACAAAAGTTCAATTTAATTTTAAAAAGATCTGAACGATTTGAAAGATTTTTTGTCAAGGGCACCAAGTTACAGTATAAGGTTGCAATGTACAAAACAAATTATATCAACCTGGATGTAGATGGTAAGTTTAAACCACCAATTGCTGCATCCATCATCAGTTGATTATTGACTCCTGGGTCAATATTAACTGTTGGTATTTCGGAGGAATTGGAGGGATATGCCGGACATACAGTATTAGTGCTGAGACTTATTTTCAGAGAGTCATTATTAAGCAGTCTTTTATCTTCTATATTTGGAATGTACGGCTCTTCAGCGTGTACTGCATTTTGAGAAGTTCTATCCCATTGCGATATAGATGATTCTTTAGAGATGGCTGTCTTTGAATCGGTGGGGGAACTCTCTTCCTTTTGGAGAGGAACTGAATTGGACGGATTTTGGGCCAAAGGTTTATTACTGCTCTGCTCTGATATGGAGCTTTTTGAACTCTTGACCCTTGTGGCTGCCATGGAGTTGCGAGATATTTCAAAAGTAAGCCTCTATAAAAAAAATAAGAATTATTATTTAAAATACACCACACCAGGAATACATATTTGATTAGAAAATATAAGCACAAAAAGTTTAAATTACTTCAGTGAGATTATTAATTTGCATCAAGCGTTGATTTTGTAAAGCTAGCAGTTGGTTGATGTACCATTGTTGATCTCTGCACTTTTGAAAGAATGTAGGAGGACGTACTTTGAATCTGTAATGAGAATAACAGACCAATGACTTGTTTCTGAAAATATGTAGGTGCATTGTCATATTTATATAAAATACCGAAATAGACATATTTACCTTAGTACTAGAGTGTCAGTATCTGCACAAAGATAGCCTTCGCTAGCCAACAAATCTAGCCGAAAGAATCGGTTGTATCCCCAGCACTCTCCCATTTCAAAGTCAGAGGCAAATTCTCTCACAATATTTTTACTTCCATCTCGTGTTGCCTGGTGCAACATCTCAACTCGATATTCATACCTGAAAAGTAAAGGACTAATCTGTATGAGTGTCATATTCCCTAAGAAAAATGATTTCCCTCAGGGTCTCCTGGTGAAGTAAATATTAAAAAATAACTCCTGCTGTTCCAGGATTAAAATCAAGTATGTTAACCGGTTGTGTGCCTTAAGCGCGTTTACGCGCTCTAGGTAGCCGTGCTCACAAGGCCGACCATACAAAATGAGCGCGTTAACATGCTGTTCTATGACGATTTTGGTTGTCAAACTCAAGTAATTTGAAAAATCTAAAATATGGAACCCACGGTGACATCTATTGGGATGATGAAGAAATAATTATAATATAACAGTTCACAGATTATATCGACTTTAGAGTGATCTAAATGAAGCTTCTTTTAAAGTTAAAAAATTCACGGCCTGTCGGTACATCCAAGCAAAATACCTTCGGGCATTTAAAGGGTTAAGTATACACACCAACATAAGTACTTGGGAGTTGCGGTGAGTTGGTTACTTACTTTGATGTTTCAGGCAATCCGGCACTAAGTTCCAAGAAGACAGAGAGATAGTTGCCGCGGACAACTCCATTTCCATCGGGATAAACCTTCAGCCTCCAACACAGGCCATTCACGTGCAAAGGAGCAGAGTAGACGGGATCAGCCTTGTGTTGCAGCTGGGTGAAGCCAGATATCACAAAAGTACTACTATCGTACCCTGGTACTATTTCACTGTAAACAATAAAACATGACTGAAGCCATTTCAAGCAGCATTGTGGTCTCTCACCAGGGCGATAATAATAACAATTATAAATAGCAATTTAGTGATGTTTCACTACAAGCCCTTTTTGGTGGAAAAATCAATATAAAATTAATCAATATACAATAAACAGCAGTCTCTGGGTTCAGAGCCAAGGTGCTCCCCACTCTGCCACGGAGATCGTTAAACTTTATTTTTCCGTGTTATTACATTGCGATGGAGTGTTGCCTGCAACATAATTTTTAATAAAATAATGTAAACCTGTGAAAATCTGCAGGAACAGGGGCAGTTACAAAGCTGGCCATTGGCTTTTTCCGGACTTGGTGTATTAACTTAGAGAGCTCAGCGCTTTTCGATATCAACTCTGATCTGAAATAAATGAACAAAACTAATAAGGCTCCAATCATGTCAGGTTGCAGTACAAAATTCAAGAGAGAAACTGTGTTCACTAAGAGTCTGTTATTCAGAAAGTGTTAAAAGATCAACAAATTGAGTAACAGTTTACGCATGGACATGGCACTTATTTTTTAGTATTAACACGTTAACATCTATCGTACACACACAATTAATTATTCATTTAATTATTAATAACCATAATATACACATGTAATTAAGATTGAAACTTTACACATATATTTATTTATTTATTTATTTATTTATTGGATAATTTGTATAGCGCCGCTTTTGTGAGATATCACCTCAGGGGCGCTTTACAGTTGATGCAGGTATTACAAAAAATATAAATATTACAAAAATAGAGTGAAGTTAAGTTAGGTAAAATGAAGTATAGGAACAGGTGACACGAAGATAGAAGATGGAGACTCTGCAGCAAGAATCCTAGGTGGTGAAGAAACTGGGCCAGCTGCTGCAGCGAAAGAGTCCATCGCGTCCACCAACAGTGCCAGCACGAGGTTCGTCATCCGTCCAGGTATGTGTCTGCTGCTAATAAAGCGCTGACACACTATCCTCTCACAGATACCAGACCTTGGCAGCACCGCTGTGACGTTCTACGAAGATAAAAGATGGAGACTCTGCAGCAAGAATCCTAGGTGGTGAAGGAACTGGACCAGCTGCTGCAGCAAGAGAGTCCACCGCATCCAACAACAGCGTCCAGGTATGTATCTGCTGCTAATAATAAAGCGCTGACACCTCACATGGATAAGAGACCCTGGCAGCACCGCTGTGACGTTCGGCAAGTCCATCATTTATCTCCATGTAATCCTGTTCCTGGTAATTGTTGAAGTGGAGCATTCTGCCCGCAATAAAAATCGACAGTTAATAAATTACCCTGGGCTTAGTAAAAAACTTGCCAGGGTCCAAACTTCCCCAGTTTCCGAGAATTACGTTGAAAACATCTGGAGTGCATTTACCGATCGCCGTTCGTTTCGAATGTCCACTATTTTTGAGCAAATATCCGATTATTCACTTTTAAAACACTGCACTCAAATCACATATTATAATGTTCTAATAATTATAAAGTTTATTTTTATTTAAGTTCAAATGTTGATTGATTGATTTTAAAAATAATTTCAAAGGGATGTTGCCTCATTTCCCTTGAAAATACTAAAAAAACACAAAGCGGTTGTAGGACGCGTTAGGACGCGTCCTGCTGCCACGAAGGTCGCTATACTGTATATTTAGCATAAGTTTGTGCTTTAAAAAAGATAAAATTTTGTAGTTACCCTTTTTATTTACATGTATATAACTTGGAAACATATTATTGGAAACCATTACATCCAAGGACAAGTATCTAACAAGATTGACACCCAAAAATCGGAAACATTTAAAGTAAAAAAACGGGTATGTCAAGGATGCATCCTTTCACCAATGTTATTTAATATAGGTATATGGTGAATACATAATGCGTAAGGTTATTCATAGATGGAGGTGGAGTTAATAATCGTTGGCAATAAATCTCAAATCTCCAAAATGCGGATGACACTATCCTTATGGCCTCTTCTGAAGAAGAAATGAATCACCTCCTTGCTAAAACAGAGGAAGAAAGCCGTAATCTAGGCCTACTGATCAATAAAGCACAAAAAAAAACTAATGGTGATCAGGGCAAACACCTTTCTAAAAACAAATTATGCTCTCACAGACAGACATGGTGAACGACTTCATATACCTTTGTCTATAAGTAGTGATGAAGGAGGATGTGAAACAGAAGTGAAAGGAAAATTTGTATGACAAAAGATGCCATGAGCAAAATGCAAAAGATGCAGTGACAGAGGCATAGTGAACACCACCAAGATGAGACTCGTCTGAGCGCTGATTTTCCCCATATTTCTATAAGGCGTGGAAACATGGACGCTTAGAGCCAGCGAAAGAAAGCAGATAGACGCCTTCGAAATATGGTACTGGAGAAAATTTTTCAGAATTCCACGGAAAGCCAGACGCATAAATGTGTACATTCTGGAAGAGCTAGGTGTCCACAATAGACTTTCAACTGTCTGCCTACAACATATTCTAAGATACTTTGGATACAATTTTTGCCAAACTGAGGACTCCAACGTGAAGAGAAACTCATAGTAGGAGAAAGCAAAGGAAGGTCACCAATGCGCTGGACGGACCAAGTATCACTGGCGTCCGGTAGGTCGGTGTCCGCTACTCTTCACGAAGAGCAGAACCGCGAGAAGTGGAGGAGTCTTGTCCACCACGAGAATTGAAGTGAGGGTCACGATCCTCAACAATAAAGAACTGAATTAAGAAGAATTAACATAAAGGAATGTGCTAAGGGATGACAATAAGAACTTACCTTGTACAAGAATGTAGTTGGTGTTCTATTTCCTGGAGCAGGTGTTCTAACTGCTCCGTCTCTTGATTGAGTCCATTCTTCTGTCCCATGAGTGTGAGAAGCTTTGCCTTGAGAGCAGAATCCAGTCGAGCAATCATGAGTTCAACTGCATTTCTTATTTCCCTCACTCTTTCGTCTTTCGCTGCTCTGACTGATTCAACATTGCGCTCCTAATAAATACAAATATTATGCATCCATTTATTACAACTTAAATATTAAACTAAATGACACAAATCCAGGTTGGAAAAAAAAGAAGAAAAAATAATTCATCGAGATGTTAGACGCTGCGTGTGGGATGCGAGTGCCTGGGTGTTGGTAGGAAAGTCATCTTCATCTCAAATGGTGCTTACTGACAATCCGATTTCATCTGCCCTAACTGAAGGAAACTTGTCAGAAGACTCAGCCATCAAACCGTCCTTTCCTGCCGCCACTATTTTTCAATTCCTTTTGACACGTTTCTTTCCTTCAAATTGTATGGTAAAAATCAGATACGTCTGTAGGCGAGTGTTTCTACTTACAACATCCTGCACAAGACTGATGAGTTCCATCAGCCGGCGCCTCAGCTTGGCGCCCTCGTCCCGTATCTGTGTGACATGCTGTTCGTACACCTCCTCCAGTGGCTTAAAGGTGTGCCCTGAGTGCGTGCCGCCCCACAGTGCGCACTGGTGGCAGATGCAGCACCGGCAGGTCCAGCAGTAAACGCTGAGCTTCTCATGGTGGCTGATACATCTGATGGAGAAAAAATGAGTGTCATTGGAAGATTTCTTCAGCAATACCGGACCAAAGACGTCCGGGAGGCCTGGCACGGCCATATCGACAACTAAGCATTATCGATACAACAATACTAAGCTGTCGATTTTATTTATCAATATTGCTAACATGTTTGGAGCTGCTAAAAAAATCTTCCAACGGTGGCAACATAAACAATTTACTTTACAAATGTCTTTGCCGACTGCGGGTGTGCTACTAGAAATCGACTAATCACCGATAATGTTGATAAAGTTGTCGGATTTAAAAATTCACTTTTGTATTCACAGCAGAGATAAACCATTCTTATGTTCTGACTGCAGTTTACGAAAACCGCATTTATAAACTCACTTTAGTATTTACAACCGAGATTAATGTTCTAATGTATATAAAAAAATTTACATCTAAATATTAGGTAAACTTGTTTTTAAATATGATTTTTCCTTTCTCAACTGTTCGAGTGGCAAGTCTTGGTGGGATCTAAGTAGAATAAAGAATAGTTATTGAGCATGGCAAATCTGATGGTCCATTGAGAGCGGAGGAAAGGAGAAAAATACATTTGGCTTACCTGTCACGATCCATATCCCTCTGAGTCGCATTACCACCTTGTTGCATGGTTTCTATTTGTTGGGTAACCTCCTCCACCCAACGACAGTTGACCAGCTCATGGAGATGAAGAGAGGCTCGACAGTGAGGGCACTGGGACCGCTGCTCTGTCAACCAGCGGCTCACACAGCCGTAACAACATAGCTTCGAGCAATGAGGACATAAATGGGCATCCACCAATTTTTCCATGCAAATGAAACAGCGGAACACTTCAGCCAAAGTCTGTAAAAATGTGTACAAATTGAATAAGGCCTCAAACACATTGAGACTCTTTTGGTGACATGTTAAAATGTCAACACTGATTTAGGTATGGAATCTGACAGTTGTATTCATAATGCTGAATTTTAATATTTTCCAGGCAATCACAACGCTCAAAAACAATGAATCTCTGATTCTTTTTACTTTGTGGAATCCTGGTCTGAAAGCTCCATTTTTACGTGTGATTTTATAAGACGTATATATATATTTATACATATATTATTATAAGTTGTTAAACTTAACTAAAAAAAAGCTAGAGATTAATGTAATTTGTCGAAGAAAGGAGTTAACCAAAAATAATAAAATCACCAACCTCCACTATGTGATCGTCATTACTAGAATTGCCTTTGTCCCTCGCAGCCATAATTTATATTAATTGTGGCAATTTAATATTCACATAAAAACAATCTAAATCATCGTCAGAAAAATGTTTATCTCATTAAATTTTTCAATAATCTGACATCATAGCTAAGTGATAAGTGAAAAAATGAGGGACTTTTGCATGTTTTAATAAAAACAAGTTACAAAATAGATGAAACAAAACAAGTAAACGTCAGCGACGCTATATTGCGCAGACAAAAGAGGAAGAGATTTTTCAATTTGGAAAATTCACTAGTGATGTAAAAATCGAGGTAATCATTTCGTCATGAGACGATAAACAGATTTTTTATTTCGATAATTTGTCGAGACACCTATAAGGTATATTTCGGTGTTTCTTAAGACGAAGCTACAAGCCAAAAATGTGTATATTCTTGGTATACCTTATACTGTAGGTAATAGGTATTAAAATCGCTTGACAAACGGAGTCTAGAAAGTTCGATTTCAAGCACAAAACTGGTTTTTATTTATTTTGTAAATAATTTTATCAGAAAGCAAAAAATTCAATCAAATGGAACTGTCACAGATAATCTTAGCTATTATACTGTATTTTTTAAAGTTGTTTGCTTTACGCTTTCATACATTTCTATTGAAAAAATATATTTTTTGGTGGTTTACATCTATATTTTTTATTGAGTAATTTATTTACTTATTGATATTCTACTCAAACGAAACGATTTAAAAACCTTCAATTTATCTAAAGCATATTTTTTGGCATTCATAATGTACACCAATTCGTTATAAAGATTTTTCAAAATAGTGATTTAGCATTAAGCTTCGCCTTAACTGCAGCGTGAGTATTTTATTTATGACTGCAGCTGTCGTTGGAATAGTTATATATTATGTTGTGTAAAAAGTTCCAGCTGATGAAACTTCTGTACAAAAGTTTTGTAATTTCAGTAACAGTCTACGTTTTTAGTGATAATTGTCACTGACTAGAAAAAGACGAAAGAGATCGATAATGTTTCATGATATCATCTTCCCTACAGTGATAATTTTTTCTGAAGGTTGTCGTGCTGAAGACTCATTATTATCATAACTTTCACTTCATTTTCATAATCGGGCTAGGGATTCATTGATTGCACTGCTTGATGGCCTCAGTTCGTTGAAGGGGCAATTGAATAAGTATTCAAAGAAAAATTTTATCTTACGACTCAAAAAAAATCTGTTTAGGTACTTTTAGAATTTTGATACAATTATTTTAGTAATGGTATGGATTATGTAATGTCAAATAGTTAAAATTTAGTTGTCTATAGTTCACTAGAAAAATGGCTGCCCTTGTCAGGAGCTCTGCGCTGCTGCAGCTAAGGAAGAATTTCCCTCGAATCCCTCGGGAAGTTCGTTTAATATCAACCTCGAAAAAGAATAGTGACACTGCAACCGTTACACCTACGACTGCGACAGAAGCCCCTCATGACTTTTCGAAACCTGACCCCAAAAATTGGTTAAGTTACGGATTCAGTTATACTGACAAGGAAGAAGACAGCAACCATCATCATGCTTCGTTCTTCATGACGATATCCGTGGTATTTATTCTTGGTGGATGTATTTGGGCTTATGCTCCTGACGTAAACATGAGAAATTGGGCTAGTCGTGAAGCTTACCTGGAAATCAGACGTCGCGAGGCTGCTGGTCTTCCTCACGTCGATAAAAACTATGTTGATCCTGCTCTCATAGTTTTACCAACCGAAGAAGAATTAGGAGATACCGAAATCATTATTTAAAGTTGCAGACGAGAAAGAGCACTTCAGTAGGCGTAGGAATAAAATGTAAATATTTTTGCCATTTATTTAAGTTAATGTTTGAGCGGAGGCATACGCATGTTCAGCTGTAACTTATCCGTTCTATTGTTTCAATACATTGTACCAAATCAAAAAATGAATTGTTTTAATGCATTTCCTTTTACCATTAAACTGAAAAGCTGAGAATTTACAATTTGTGGGCAAGTATAAAAGAACTTAAGTGTTTATTTAGTAATTTTAAATCTTTTATATAAGATTTTTGTGAGAAAATAGTAACTTATTGTTTGACTGCCCCATCAATTAAAATATTGAAGACTGTTTCTTTATTCACGCACATGCAGGACCACCAGAAAAACCCAGTTACAACTTGTTACATAAAGATGTCATCGTCTGTGTCGGAATTTTCATTTCATTTAACAACAAAAAACAGTGTTTACATTGGTAAACTTGTCACTCCATCAATCATTTTCATTATATCACTAGTGGACTCTGCAACACTTCGCTATTGATAATGTTTGTCTCGGGCGTCTCCAACTTCTTCCACCATTCACTACTGTATACCACAATGTTACTGTTAAAAACTACATTACATCGACTAATTCAACTCCGTATCTCATTCCCGTGCAGAGATATTGCATTAAGTATTCCTCAAGCGTCCCCCACTTCTTCTACCATTTAAACCACTCTATAAACACTCTTGGCATTATTTAATAAGAACAAACTTTGAAATTTTCAGCGATATTGTCGACTAATTTTTGTGTTTTGCAAGAATGAATGGGTTATTTGAATAAATTATGCTGGCTGAATTTTTGTGTTTTAAGATTTATCATTATAATACACATTTATATTGTTCTATTATAGTGTTCAGTGATAGTATAATATTATGATAATATTCGATAGCACACTAAGTATATTCTGTTCTTAAAATCCATGTAAAAGCCCAGCCAGGCGTAAAACCAAAATCAAATGAAATAAAATATAGGATAAGTCCATTAGAAGATAATAACTATTTTATTTTCAAGTGTTTTCTAAACTTCCCCAATTTCATATGGTATTTTCCAATATAATACTTATGAAAACCACATTGGTACTTATTAGTTTCACATCTACCAAACAGAACAAGATGTATCATTCGTAGTATAGTATTCACATACAGTATCCATAATATGGAGAAAATATCATTTTTTTACACAAATGAAAATCCACCACCAGCAGGACTCGCTCAGTCAGATGGGTTCAAGACCTTATTAACTAATGGATTGATTGTATTCCTGAAAGGATAGGAATTGTGGTAGTGTAGATGAAAATGTATTGCTATCCAGTTGGTTTGACAGTAGTTTTAAAACAGGCAAGCTATACAATCCAATCTATATATTTAAATAAAGAAGAGTGTCTGTGGTGGCCGGGGGGCAGTTTGTCTTTGTTTTTATACCCCAGACTGATTTTGCATACTTGACCTTCAAAATAAGAGAAAAATTACTCTCTACATCTGATTTCAAAAAAGCATAAAGCCCGGACAACGCCGGAGACTTCAGCTAGTTCTTTAGAAAAACAAATGCTTGTATGGAACCTTGAACTTTGTCTTATGTAACAAAAAATAAACCTGCTCTTCCAATTTTCAATTTGGGGTGTAAAAAAAAATAAGTTGGTGAGTTTATAAATAAATAAAAATTCTTGGTAACATCTGTTGAGTGACACTTTCTAAATTGTGTGGGAGTTATGTATATATATTCAATTTATGCATAACATGTATTACTTGTTTAAGAGAAATTAAATTTAGTTGTAGTTAAAAAATAACAGTATGGAATGATTATTTAATTTAACAGATGTAACTGGCACAACAATACAATAATATGTATAACCTGTCAAAACAGAAACTTGGTATTCAAAAACTCTGATACACATTATGCTAGAGAACTTCAGAAATCAGGGATCCTAAGGTCAAAGAATTTCATTTTGTCAATACATAATGATTTATTCGTATGCTTACAAACTTATTATAATTGGCAAAAGCATAAATGCTGTACAGTTAAAATATCAATTATTGAAAAGACATTCATTTCTGGTAATAGAAAACAATTTGAAGGCGACAGAAACATATTATACACCACCATTAGAAATAGCTTGTAGCACGTACATAATTTTGTATTCAATTGTCTTTTGGTCATCCTTGACTCACTGTCATAATTTATATTTTAATTAATTAGTGCAAGTAAATTGAAGACAAGTCGAATTATTAAAAATTATGATTTATGTGTCACAAAAAACCAAATCTTTTATAATAATAATATATTATTGCACTAAGCTGAAATTTCAACAATACATACATACTATGCGTTTTGGGTTATTATTGTATTACATGTACGAAATTTTTTTACTTGCAACTTTTTACTTTTATCTGCAAATTATGTAAATTTCTAGAAGTTTTGTTTTTGAAAAACAAGGCTTACATAACAAATTGTCATTGTTATTCATTTCTTAAATCATTATTTTAAAACAAAATTCAGGGATAAATCCAATCACACCAAATTCATTGGTAATTCCCACCTTTGGTTACAACTTTACAATCCTCACCACCAACTTTACAATCAACAAGTACTTCTTTCCAAATAAAATTTAAAAAATCTTAGTATTCAAGTGAACTGGCATTAATTCGGCACCGAGGCCTAATAATGGGACCGCTTATGCCTAATAAAAATGCTGTAAGATGAGAATGTAAATTTTACGTTTTATGTACAATTTCAATGTTAACTTTTTATCTCATGACAAATAACCTCCAACCAAAAAAATTTTAATGGCGAACTATTTAAAGTGAAAGGGGAGTAACAATGGGATATAATTCAATTAATAGGATATTTATTTATTTAAATATCATTTGTTCAGCCGAAGAGAATTAACAAAAGCAGTAACTACAATAACATTTGAAGTAAATAAATACATTTGAATGGAAAATAGCTTGTGAATCATAATCATATGCAGAATTACTGATTCAATTTGTGGATTTATATTTTACCAACCCTTAAATTTTAGATAACATAATATCTCCTCTTCCGGACTGTACAAAGAAATAATAACTTTTTTTAAGTAAAGTACAAACATTTATTATGCTTATTTGCATCGCACCAAATGTATTTATAATATATTATTATCAAATAAACATTGAGTTATTTCTTAATTTTTTCTTTTCATATTCAATATGTAACAGACAAAAAGTATACAAGGATAAATAAACATTTAAAAAGTAGTAAGCAATTTTGAAAAAGCATTTAGTATGAAATATGTGTAAATTCAAACAACATAGCCGCCACAGCGACTGATGCGTCATTAATATTGAAACAAGACCAGAATTCTATAAAAGTTGTGCACCAATACTAGCTTTACTACATACAATAAAAGATGTCAACATTCAAAATTTATCTAACCTAGTAGTTCTTTTAAATATTTCACGATGGCATTTGCGGTTGACTAACAGATGGAGGATGCGATAGTCCTTCTAAGGTGGTAGCTGGGAGTGAGGCACTAACTGTAATAGGCGGCATGCCGGGTAGGGACAAGGAAGTCAAGACTGGGGCATTGTAAGAGGATTGTGGGACACTCATTTGCGGCCCGGCGAAGTTAACTCCGTAATTTGAGCTTTGGATAGACGACGTCGGTGGTAAGACGTTTGGAGGCGGCTGAGTGTAGCTCGGCATCATGGGGATGTACGGCTGCGGCTGGTTCATGGGCAGCCCCGGCAAGCTGGGCAGCGGAGTGGGTCCCTGCATGTTGGTCGAGTACACAGAGTTTGTGGTGGGCATGCTTCCCATATTGGTTGACATCAGTTCACCTGGGTCTGAGTATGCAAATATGCTGATTAATACACACATAATAGTAATATGTACAGCACATAAGCTCAGGGGTTTTGTTTAATGTTCAGTTTGCTAGGCGTTATCTAGGCAGACTGCGTATATTGTATTAATTATTATGACGCAGCAATACAATGTTCTGCTAGCACTAGTTCGCCGGGAACTACAACTAGAACCTTGCAAACCTTCAATTAAAAGGTTATATATGTGATTTCACATCCTCTCTTTTAAAATAATCATAAATATTAACAAGATATAACTCAGGAGATTACGAGCAATATGTACTGGCTTAAGTAAATTGGACCGGGTGTAACTTTTATAAATTAGCAGTTTGCCTGTCCATAATGTGTTAGTTAGTTGTTGTTCATAGGACGGGTTGTTTTACAGAATTTGAACAATTTATCAAATTTTAATGTTGATTTTCCTGTTCTGTGAAGATTGTATTGAAGTTGTTATTATTTCAGTTTTGTGGAATAACTGGCCTATAATGATATAATAACGGAACTTGAATAGAACTTGAAAATCAACTATGAAATTTGATGAATTATTCAAATTGTGTTAAACAACCCATCCTTAGTGTAAATATTTTTATTTATTATTTTTATAAATGATTACTTTCCGCACATCTCTAGTGCAAACTCCCATTTAGAATTTCTGGGGCACCGAAAAATGAAATTGTTGAAAACTACTCATAAACATTTTGTTTATGAGTAGTTTTCAACATTTTAGGAATTAATGATTCCGCCAGACTAGTACTATAAATACTTACTGTTTGGGAATCCTGAATGTCCCGCGGGAGGAGCTTGGAAGTTTGCACCTCCCATTGAAGCCTGAGGATCCCGGGGAACCATGGGCACTCCGGACAGGAACGGGGGTGGTGAGTAGCTCATCCCGGCTGCCACATTCCCCGCAGATGGGACATATGTGCTGGTGCCCGGGTTGACCGAGTACAACGGTACATTGGGCTGCGGGCCGGTCGGGGGCGCGAAAGGTGGCAATTTGTCATTAACGGTTAAGTCACCAAAATGACTGGCTAAATTACCATCCGTAGCGGGCTCAATAATATTTCCCTATGAAAATTGACAACACAATTATCAAAATAGATAATAATATATTATTAAAACAGCTGTAGGTAAACTACCATAAAGTAAATAAAAATATTCTTTATAAAATAATTTTGATCTGAAGGTCACAAAGCAAACAAATTATATTCCAGACAAAAGATAAGCTAATCAACAATATATTCCAAATATTAAACAACAATATTAACTTTAGCAATCTAGTAATATAGTTCAAGTTAACGATCTCATTTATTTTTATGTGAACACTAAACAAGAGGGTTGCCATAGTTATCCTTTAGCTCAATAGAAGTACTGCTGTGAAGTGGAAAGAAATGGATGAAGTAAATTTCTACAACTTTTAATAATAAGGACGGGTCAATCCGCACCAAATCATCCAGGCCATGTCACCCACCATCTCAGATTTTGATGAAACTTTAAATTTTTAATCCTTCCATATAGATCAGAAAATATACCAAATTTTACCTTCCTACCTCAACTCGTTTTTTTTTTATGGGCAGTTGAAGTTTGGGCAAAATAAGCGTTTTTACATATTCCGAGCACTCCGGAAGAGCTTGTACCTTCAATGAAAAAAAATTGTAACTTTGTCATTTATAGTGCAAATGCAATGAAAATTTTCAATATTATCAAGAAAACTATGCTGATTGCAGAAAAAAATAAATAAACCCTTTACATTTATCTACTTGACTTTAAAAAATTACCAAAAGTAATTTTTTAAGTAATTTTTGGGACGGAAAAGGTACTTTACAAAAAAGCAATATCTCGGGAAGGTACAGTGTTAATGAAGTAATTTTTTTTTTATTCATATCTACAAATAGCATAGAATCACATACAAAAATAAAATTCATGGCATTTTACTTGCTTCAATAAATAAAATCCATTTTAAACTTTTTTCAAACTTTTTGTAATTTTTTTTTATTCTTATCTACAATAAACATAGTACAACCTAAAAAAATAAAACTCCTGGTATTTTGTGTGCTTCACAGTGTAGAAACGTTTTTAAAATAAGAAATCTTTATCATACAGAATTGTTCTAGGTTTTTTTAAATCTAGATACAAAAATAAATAAAATCCATTTTAAACTTTTTTCAAACTTTTTGTGATTTTTTTAATATCTATTTTTAGTTTGTAATTGGGCAAGTTATAGTTTAGGTATATAGCTAGTAATATAGGTTGAATGAATGGACTAATATCAAAGAAACAGTCCTAGAGACAAGTCACTACATGGAAATGATGTATCTGCAACAAGAACAAGACAGAACATGAAAATTACTATCTGCCTCATCACTAAGTTTGCAGGATACTACATGCTTTGTTTCCTCTGACATGCTTAGTTCTGAGTCAGCTTCAAAGCAGTGATCATCTATATAAATACAGTAGTTGTTTCATGTTATGGTGTACGTTGTTAAAATGTCTCTAATCGAAACAAGTTTAGTTAAATGTAGTGTGGGACAACATAATGGTACTGAATGTCACAAAAAAAGTTATACTAAGTCAGAGAAATTAACGAGTGTGGACTTGTGGTTTCCAAAGATGAAGACGAGTGTGATGTATCAATCAAGTTTATGCATCCTTTTGGCCCAGCTCCATCCTTTTACTGGCCACATCAAAAAGAAGATATTTGTTTTGTTCCACTACAAAATATTTTTAATATCGTTGACCCTCCCACAACAAAAGGTTTAGGAAGAGCTTACTACTTTCTTGAAAAAGACGTTCATCATGCTGATCAAAAGTTCAACCATCTTATGGGTCAGATCAAGAATAAAAGTAAAAAATGAACTTGAACATTTATTTGTAAACAATATTATTGTAATGTACTTTCATTTAACCTAATCCTACATTGCCTGTTTTATTTTTATTGTATTTGTTTTTTAAAGAGTTAACTTTGTATTGAAAAGAGTTAAAAAGTTGATCTTGTTATAAAATATTGCTATGGTGTATGCATTCAGGGTAAGGAACAAGGTACATTATTTTGTTGGTGCCTTAAGCTTACATTGCAAGCTTACCAGCATGTTGTAAAGGACCGAATAAGCTTGACTTTTTTATTTGCAAATACAGTATCTAGATTTTAAAAAACTTGGAACAATTCTGTATGATTAAGATTTCTCATTTTAAAAACGTTTCTACACTGTGAAGCACACAAAATACCAGGAGTTTTATTTTTTTAGGTTGTACTATGTTTATTGTAGATAAGAATAAAAAAAAATTACAAAAAGTTTGAAAAAAGTTTAAAATGGATTTTATTTATTGAAGCAAGTAAAATGCCATGAATTTTATTTTTGTATGTGATTCTATGCTATTTGTAGATATGAATAAAAAAAAAAATTAATTCATTAACACTGTACCTTCCCGAGATATTGCTTTTTTGTAAAGTACCTTTTCCGTCCCAAAAATTACTTAAAAAATTACTTTTGGTAATTTTTTAAAGTCAAGTAGATAAATGTAAAGGGTTTATTTATTTTTTTCTGCAATCAGCATAGTTTTCTTGATAATATTGAAAATTTTCATTGCATTTGCACTATAAATGACAAAGTTACAATTTTTTTTCATTGAAGGTACAAGCTCTTCCGGAGTGCTCGGAATATGTAAAAACGCTTATTTTGCCCAAACTTCAACTGCCCATAAAAAAAAAACGAGTTGAGGTAGGAAGGTAAAATTTGGTATATTTTCTTATCTATATGGAAGGATTAAAAATTTAAAGTTTCATCAAAATCTGAGATGGTGGGTGACAAATCCAAAATTTTCTGGATGATTTGGTGCGGATTGACCCGACAATGAAAATAACCCACAATATGTAGATACGTCTATCTATCGTTTTTAAAGGGTCCTATTGAAATAAACTATGAAGTCGGGAAAACAATGGATTTCAGAATACAGAAAAAAACTACATTCTTACATAATGTTTAATTATTTAAAAACATTACATATTTCCCAAATAAATTAATGTGTTATAAAAATACTTGGCTCCATCAACGTGGGATTTTTTTCCACTTATTTGACAATTTTTAATATTTCTTGAACAGTATGCACTTTGTTCACCAGACGTTCATTTTTAGGGTTGAAATGCTCAAAAAGTAAAAAAATAACCACCGCTGAATTTGAATGTCTAACGACAACTTTTGTCAGAAGCGGCACCCGGCAGTGATCAAGAGTAAAATAATATGAGAACTGCGCGCTTTAAACAATGAATGCGGTAAAACAATGCAACTAGGAATGATCGATGTGATCTATTTTTTGTATGGAGTTAATTGGGGACTGGAGGATATAAACGACACAACAAAACGAATATTCGGGGAACGATAGATCGAGTTTTCATTGTTGAATATGATGTTGTGTTATACCTATATCTTTACAAATTGATGGGGATGCCTCCATTTGCACATACCGAAAAAATATAAAAATATGTTCTCTGATAAATTCTGAATTATTTGACATAGTGCAAAAAACTGAATTAAATTACAATAAAAAGTTTTACAATTCATCATGAAAACGTTAGTAATTCTAAGCAATATGCTAAGAATTTAAAATAAAACCACAGTTTAGATTCACCATGCATACAAAACATACAGTGAATTCTCGATAGTTCCCCGAATAATCGTTAGTTGTTTATTTCTTCCAGTCCTGAATTAATTTCATACAAAACTCGCAAAAATAGATTGCAACGACCGTTCTTCTATGTATCGTTTTATCTCTTCATCCACATTCATCATTTAAAATGCTTTGTTTTTGTACTAAATATTTTGTTTGATCAAAATGTGAACATACACAGCTAAATGCTTGGTTTCAATTAACGGTACTCATAAACAACAAACGGAACATCAAAAATTTTTGACATTAATCGTTAGTTGTTATTATGTCGTTGCGGAGGTGCGCGCATGTGATATTCTTACTGTGCATCTAGAAAACTAGAAAGACACCTTGACATTAAAGGGCTAGTCCTGCCACGGTGGTAAAGAGTCCAAAGAGAGGAACTCCATGTTGTTTCGCATCATCAGCGATGGAACTGACTTATGCGAGCTCTCCACACATTGGCAAATCGCTGTAGGTATTGATCGCAAATTGATGTAGGTATTTTAAAAATATGAAAATTTTACCAGTAAAATATTATGCAAACAAAAAGTCACGGATGACTTCAAACATTTTAAGTTTGTTTTTTAGGGAACCTTGATGATTGATGTCTTTAGATAACTGTGCAGTACACCCGGGTGATTTGACATTTTCATGATTATAGCATTTTTCTATATTCCCGCATCCAATGTTTTTTCAATACGTCCCTTCAGAAATGATAGATATATGTTTCACTGTAATATTTATGTTTTACTGTTAAATACCACGCTATTAAAGCATTCAACAGTCTTCCACTTGAAACAAAAATTGAGGAAAATAAAAATAAATTCAAACACAAAATAAAAAAATGGATTAAAGAACAAAAAGACATTATTACCAAAATACTATAACATAAAAGAATAAAACATATACACGCAACACAAAAAAAAATATAAAACACACAACACACACAAACACATATATCATTATAAATGCCGATTTACATTCTCTTTTGATATTTTTCTTTTAGTGTTATAATTATATTTTAATTTTTAATCTTTATTTTTTATTTTAAATTTATCTTTATTTTAATGTTGTTTTTCTTTTCTTTTATTTTTTTTAAATGTATAAATTCTTAAATTATAACATGGGGGCCTCAGCACGGGTAAACAACCCAGTGAGGCCAACATTACTAAATTGAAATATAAAATATTGTAAAAAAAATGTATCAATAATAAAAAAAAAAAAAAAAATATATATATATATATATTCTGAGAAATGTCAATATTGCTCTTTCCTCTCATATCTCAATATACGACTTTTACTCACAGTTGCCTAATTGCTAACGAAAGCAGTGAAAGATTTATTCAAAATATAAATCAGTACCCCAATTAAAAGAAAAGTAAAGGTACATTTACATACCATATTCTCATATGAGTTGGGGTGGATGGCTGGTTCAGGCAAACTTCGGACCGGTATTCTGTGAAGGTATCCATAACCGATTCCACATCCCAGACTGCCATCCCCTCCCCAGGCATTATTGGGCGTGATGACCACCTCCCGACAAGTGTCGTCCATGGTGTTGTAAACATACAGCTTCAATGGCCGCCCTTCGTGAGCCTCTATTAATGTAAATAGATCCTCACTCTCATGGAGGATAGAGTCTGCTCCAATAATGTAGTCCGTGAATGGTTTCAAACCAGCCATTTCAGCTGGAGATGATGGGTGCACTTCCTAAAATAATGTTTAAAAAACGTTTGTAAATGTTTAAAGCTAGCTACACTCGAATATAAGATAGATTGTGCAATTAATTACCAGTATGTGCCAAACGTTCTCATTGGCTCCCTCGAAAGAGCAGAACCGAATGCTAACACCCAGGTGTCCTTGTCCACCCCATGAAGTACTAGGCATGATGTTGACCTCTCTGACCACTTGAGTTTTGCTACTATAGACTGACATTTGAATGTTTTTGTCAATTCCATTTTTCAATAATTCCTTCAAGGTATCATTATCTTGGTCTAGTCTTGTCTTTTCAATGGCAACAATGAAATCGAAAAAGGCTTCCAACCCGGCTTTTTGGCCGGGTGATCCATCTTGCACCTAGAAAAACAATTAAATCTTAAAATTCGTTTAAGGTTATAAATGTACCGAAATTTACGAAATAATTAATGCCATTACCCTCAAAACATGGTAGCCCTCTGATCCTCCGCCCGGTATTTCCGCGCTATGGGAAGAACCCATTTTAATTCGAAATTAAGGTCAAAAACTTAAATATTTGACAAATGTTTTATGTTTGACAGATAAAATTACGTGGCACAATACACGCCATCTACAACTTTTGTTGATTAAAATAAGGGCTACATGACACAAAATTATCCAGACAGTAAAAAGCGGCCAATCATTACTAGGAGCTACAAACTCACAAGGGTCGTTTAAACCAGACAAACTGGTATGATCTCAATGCAATAAATTATAAAAAAAAATATTTACTCTAATCTTGATAAAAGATATTAGCAATGTTACGATTAAAAGATGTAATCTCTTTATTACGCCATGAATTAAATGTTCCCCTCGATATTCACGGAAGGGTTGGGTCAGTTCCTGGATAATCCTTCAATAAGAACCAGGGTGGCATGACCGAGGAAAAGGATTAACAACTCCATAAATGTTATCATCATTGAATCCCGTCTGGCTTCGAGTAAATATATTTTCTATCCAATTGACCAATAACGCAATCATTCAAATTCTCACATTCTTAAATAAAACCATTATTTTTACTATTAATGTTACCTGAAATATCCATGTTAAATTATTGTTTGTATCAGGATACCCAAATACTTTTATTTCTCCCTCATGACTTGTATGATATTCTTCATATTACGACAAAAGAAATATATTACGACATCTCTAAGTAAGGCAATTTTGTTGGGGTTATCAACGACATTGATATAATGAAATTATTTACAGGAAACAAAAAATGAAGGCTTTCTCTTGTAATATTAAAAATGCAAAAGGCAGAAATAAGAAAAGTATTAAATTATTTAAATGAAAATCAGCAGCTTCAATATGATTGAGAACTCTATAAATATTTGATCAGAGGGGATATTAAATTAATCTCTGGTTTTTTTGCATTGTTTTCGACTTTTTGTGTGTTTTGACCAGTTTTGACACTTTTGACAGCGGTCGCGGTTATGTTTTTTGTTTTAATGTTTTGGCTGAAAAATAAATAAAGTGTAAGCGTTTATTATGATTTATTTCATTTGAATGACTTCAGTATTCTTATTTTAAAGACGTGTTTAGTTGAATACAAACATATTTTTAATTTAGACTATCTTATAAACAAACCACGGATGTTCGAGATGTTGATATTGTAATTCCAATAATAAGGAAACAGAGATTTCTTTGAAAGAAAACAAATCAGTGAAGGCCTTGTTAACTAAATTTAACTTGTGTTTTAAAGTTGCTTATCTCTTTTGTGTTATATACGAGATAACAAAGATAAGAACCCCACACGACTTTCCTTAGATGATGTTCGTCAACAAATTGTCGTAAAAACGACCAAAATGCCGACGAGGACGAAAACCTTGAAGTATCTTGTGATATTCTACAATATAATTTTAGCGGTTGGTATTGTTTTTGTCCTTTTTGTAATACTTTTATGTTTTCTATTGTGTATTCGGTCATTTCGCTTTGCATAATGTCAAGGCAAATATTGATATATTTGTATTCATCACTTGACTGTTCGTCAGACAAATTTTAGTATAGTGACCTCTTTTTCAGACATTGTGAATTTTGACTATTTGGAATCAGAATATGTATCTTTATTATTTAGCTATACACCATTCATTCAAAGTAATTTGACACTTTATAAATTGGACCGTCAATTATTACTATCGTCTTATCCATGTAGAAGTGATGGCACTATCAAAATATCCAATTAAAATTAATGTGACAGTTCGATTCTAAAAATAATCTTCTAAAAAGTCATTCAAACATTTCGATCCTATATGCATAAATTACAGTCAAACTTGGTTATAAAGAACCCCGGGGGACCAACTAAATATACTGTACTTTAGTCAGTCCCCTCGTGTTCGTTATAACCAAGTTTGAACATAAAATAAGTCAAACTTGGCTATAACGAGTATGAGGGGACCGACTAAAAATATACTGTACTTTAGTCGGTCCCCTTGTGTTCGCTATAACCATATTTGAACATAAAATACAGTCAAACTTGGTTATAACGAGCATGAGGGGACGTACTAAAGGATAGTATATTTCGTGCTCGTTATAACCAAGTTTGAACATAAAATACAGTCAAACTTGGTTATAACGAGCATAAGAGGACTGACTAAATTTGCTCCTTATAGCCATTAATTTTTATATCCAAAATAGGTTTTTTTTTTAAAGTTGTATGTACCTACCTACCTGCCTCTACAATCAATATATCCGCAAAAGTACAGTATATTTTCAAAATACGAGTAGATATTACTTATTAAAAAAAAATTATTTCTCAAATTTATTATCAATAGGTCCACAGGAATAATTTTGGTAATCAGTCCACATAAGTGATTTTTGGACCACAAAATATTGATTATTTCGGAAACTCAACTAAACTAAAGTTACTTAGTTTAGTAATGCCACAACTCACCTGAACAATTTTTACCTGCTCGGGGGAATGACCCATAATCGATTCAAATTTATGGTAATATTTTTAGGATCGCTGGCTACGCTTTGTTTCAACTTGATTACTATAAAAGCCAACTATTTACATCCGGGGAATGAAAAATACTGCATTAAAGTTCCATTTTTTGTCTATCAACGTTTCATACGATTTGACATTTGGCCGTGCTTTTTTTCTTGTAATGACATATCCGTATTGAGCGTGACCAGCGATTCTAAAATTTACCCATATTTATTTCGACATTTCAATACACTAAAATAATTTATTAAAATTAATTCAATATACGATTGTTGAATGTATTAAAATATCATTTGATTATTTTAGTGTTCCTGAATTGGATGTTTCAATTATCATAATATTTAGATTATTCCTATAGCTAGTCTGCAGAAGCTGTAACCCTCTAAAACTTTTTTTAAACAACGGTATTTTATTTAAAAAATAAATACATTTAATGTTCATTCGATTAAACAAAATATTAAGTTAAAATATTCATTTCTTCATATGAAGCGGTTACTTTGTGATGTGACATTATAATTTAAAATTAAACAGTAACTTTGTAAACATCACTTATGGGTAAATACTTAATGCCGACCGGGTTTCGCTACAACCGTAGCCTCATCAGGGCAGGTATTATACTGCCCTGATGAGGCTACGGTTGTAGCGAAACCCGGTCGGCATTAAGTATTTACCCATAAGTGATGTTTACAAAGTTACTGTTTAATTTTAAATTAAAATATTCAGTTTCCTCAAGATCAATATACCTTTGATGTAAACTTGATAATTAAAGTGTGATCTGTTTATTTTCAGATATCTGGCTTTGCAGTTTTCCTGCTGAATTGTATATTTTTATACCAGTTCTTACGCTACAATCAATTCCTCAGCTTAAAAATAACTGCCCCGGCCATAACGCTAGTTGTAGTGGGTCTGGTATCATGCCTGGTGGCCTGGATCGGGTGGAGGGCTGCATGCACCTTGCACAGATTTCATGTTATTGTGGTAAGTAGGTTGATGGAAAGTTTTTTAGTAAAACGGAACACAGAAGAAAAGTTATGAAAAAAAAATCTGACATATTATTTTATCATGTTCTGCTTTGTCATTAATTTGTTTTATCCAGTTATCTCGACGGTCTCCATAGTCGAGGAGTAAGGCTCTCGACTCGCAATCTGGAGGTCGCAGGTTCAAATCCCGATGTCCCTAAGTAAATTGTATTTGATCAATTTGTGTTATTTCACAATTTATTAATTCAAAATAATAAATAGTGTATTTGCGGCATGTTCCAGAATAGAAGATACTCTCAGTATAGCACTGGTATAAGACCACCATTCAGAATTGAAACGATGCTTGAAATGGCTTTGGCCGTGTTTGGTGCCCAGATATGAATAGCCAGGTACTTCTCCACCTTCCTCTCTCCCATCTCCTTCCCCCCCACCTCCTTCAGTCTTACAACATACCCCAACCAGGGATGCCGTGCCGTATCACTGGCACCAGACAGCAGTTGGGATTCTTGTGCAGTTTCACATAAATAAACTTGATAAAACAGTACTCTTATTCTGACACTCGGTGATCAGAACATTAGTTCTCTCTTACACACTGACAGTTAATTCAGAGTTGCTTTAAAAAGTCACATCTACGCTTTGATCTTATTGATTGAATTTATCTTCAGTGAAAACTCTTTTGCAGTTTGGTGTTTGTAGGACACGTATTTGTAACCACTTTATTTCAAGTGGCTGGTCTTACTCTTGATAATAGAACCCTTTCAAACCTCACAAATACTCCAATAATAATTAACTTGTTTGTTCAATGTCGTCACAGTTTTCAACAAACAGATTATCATTCTAATGTAACATTACCTGACTCATTTGGTTCACATTATTCAGTAATTCTCAAAAAAACTACTCACAGATTGGTTAATAATACATACTTACTTAAAAATTACCTATTGCTGAAGAAATAATTATTATATTCTCTGGTATTTCTTATAATTTAGTAAATAATAATTATTGATGTTATTGACAGCCATTATTAAAATTCTCACCAAAATAAAATTATATATACCGACCAGAAATACGAGACAAAATGCTACCCTTTTCTGTGACAAATAACCAATAAATTGACATAATTTTGGTAATAGATTTGGGAATCTGTAGATATGTTTAAAGATTCCGTATAAGTGATGAAATAAAAAAGATTTGGGAATGTTGTAGACATGTTTAAAGATTCTGTATAAGTGATGAAATGAAAGAGATTTGGGAATGTTGTAGACATGTTTAAAGATTCCCTATAAGTGATGAAATGAAATAAATTTGGGAATATTGTAGACATGTTTAAAGATTCCGTGTAAGTGATGAAATGAAATCTTCAAAATTACTTTTGTGAAATATAAGAGTTTACCACTTGGTAGATATACATTTTTTTATTTTTTTAATGTACTGTCAAACATGGTTATAATGAGTACGAGTTAAACGACTAAATTTGTTCCTTACAACCATTAATCTTTATTTCCAAAATAGGTTTTTTGAAAGTCATATGTACTTACCTACTATCAATATATTCGCAAAAGTGCAGTATACTCATAAAAAAAATAATTAGTAAATACATTTTTATTACTCAAATTTATTATCAATGATTTCTTTAAAGATTTCACTTTCATGCTTATCAATTTCTTCTTCAAAACAATTAACGCATTATAACTGTCATCACCTGGTTCAAGGCTTCCAAGAAAAATATCGCTAAATTGTCTATCTTATTATCACTACCTTGTGCGTACTGTACCTAACGCTTGTAAAATCGCACACTTGTCATAAATAACAAGCTTGAGGTATTGTTTTGGTTTTCGGCTGTAAAATTTTATTTTTCACAAACCAGTGATGCACAACCCGCGGCCCGTGTGGCCTATTCATACGGCCCACTTGGCTATAGAGAAAAATCTAAATGTTTGGGATAATTCTTGAAAACCCTGGCTGAGACCATTTTTTTATAGAGTTTTGGTTAATTTACGCTGCATTTCCCAAATGGAACCAAATTTGAAGAACCGGTTTGCATAACACGAAATTCCAAAAAAATCAACAGAAACCTTAACTCTTGAATTTCGCTGTCAACCCCCTCAACGAAAAAAAAAAAATCCGCTTGTAGGTCGCTGTTTGAAAAATAGGCAAAGCGGCCCCTCTGCTGAGAAGGTTGTGCATCAATATCATTAATTTACCCCGTGCTGGGAAGTAGGTATTCATAATTAGGTACCTTCATAATCATATTTATTGGTTTTTAAAACAAAATTGACGATGAGTTGTAATACAAACGAATACGTAAAAATGGATCAAATTTGTGAGGTTCAAATTTCGCATGACTTTCGCAGATTTTATGACAATTTTACATTGTGCCTGATGGATAGCAATGGTTCACATAGCCGAAAATCTTGTCCCTAATGGGATACGAAATCCCCTCCAGCTGCCGTTATGCGCCGGGTTTGTTACTACTTACTTCGAGAATAATTCCCAACTATTTTTTCAGACCCAACGACCCATTTATGTATTCAGAAATTGTGCTGACAAAATTATTTGCACGGTGCATCAGAGAATCGACCTGGTTATAACAGTCAACTATTATATGAAGATAAACCTGAACTAAAATATCGTTTTGTAATTGCTCATTATAACGGTGAACTCGCTATTGCCGTGATCGTTATAACCAACTTCGGCTTTATTTCATTTTTAAAATTCTTTTATATTTTACACAATTTTTTTTAAGCTTGAAGTGAAATAACACAAAAATGCTCTATATAAATGTTATGTTAGTAATTTGTTAATTTCTCATTTTAAAGAAGTGAAATATTATTTGCTGAACAAGTGTTATTTGTTGAAAAATGCATTATGTTTTGTAACTTTACTTATTTTATAAATCAATACTATGTATTTGCTATACCATTGTTACTATGTACAACAATTAGTTAACACAACTGTATCACTTTCATTTGTATCATATAGCTCACTATGTCGTAAATAAAAAAAAAAAAACATCTTGATTATCATGTTACGGGTAAACATAACATATGTTATAATCTACGCGCTCATAGATGGCGTAAATTTAATTATTTTATCTAAATACAGTTTTCGCAAGTTATGCTTTAAAATATTAAGATGAATTATTTATTTGCGCGTGTGCATATGAAATATGAATAAATAGTTTTGTATCTACAAAAACACAATTCTTTCAAGAAAGGCATACACATACAATATTGTGTTGTTGATTTGATGCATTATTGTATTAGTAAAATTTACTAAAGAAAGTAATAAATGGTTTCTAGTGCAGGTGTTGGGTCTTAATTTTATCATTTTGATGATAAATAAAGAGCAGAATGTTTTTTGTAACATTTTTCATGATTATTTATTTAAGCAGCATTCTTGTTAAATCTTGTTGAGTTTATTACTAAAAATAATATTTTTATGAAATCTTTTTTTCAGTTTGGTTTGCTGCTTTTCCTAATAGTTGTGACACAGTTTGGAGTCAGCATTTGGTCCCTGGTAGTTTGGGACAATTTGAAGGATGAGGTGACAAGTTTTGCTGATTTGGACTTCTTAGCCGCTACTGAGCACAAAAAAGATCCCGCCATAAAGAGATGGGAAAGGCTGCAGACTGAGGTGCGCTTACATCCATTCATTATTATGTACATTTTGGCCCAGTTGTGTTCCAGAAATTCGAATTTAACATGTCATCAAATGGCCATTAAGTGCCGATTCTATGGGCGTATCATATTGTAATAAGCTGACAAGATTAACAGCATGATAGTTGTCCTCTTCTGCTGATAAAATTTTGTCCGAAAGCTGAAACTGACTTAGAAACGGCATTTATCGGGAACCTTTCAACTTCAAAATAACAAAATGGCGCTTAGGGCGAAATCATATCAACATTAAAATCTCCCAGAATTATACGATTAGGGTTGTCTTTTTCCTCGATATCGTGTGCAATTTTGATAGATAGGACAAATATTCCGGTAAATTATCAGTGTTGTTATCATTGTTGTTTTGGTACGAGGGTAAGGGATGATTCCCTTTCGATGGCCCTCTCGAGTCATTACTTACACCGTCAAATATCGTCAATGAATTCATTGATTTATTATTAGATATTACCTCTGTGTATAGAGTTTTTGTTTATTTATTCTTTTATATGTTTTATTTTTCCCATCCACGGAAGATACTGTATTGCACTACCTCTGCACACCTTTTAGAATTGTGTATATTATTTTTATTTATTATGTAAATTGGTTTATTATAAAGATCCCACCCACCATACGCCAAAAACGCCCTGCCCTGATGGAATTGTTTGTATTCCATGGAAACTTTAAAATTTAATCATTATTTATGGTAGCTACATATTTCTATTTGTTTATGATAGTGTCATGGATGGTATTCTTCTGAGAATTGCGTTTGAAGTTTCTTTCGATGTTTTAGCTCTCAAATCATCTTATGCTTTTTTTAATCTTTGCTTAGTAATATCAGTTTGCCCAACAATACTTATTATACTTGCTGAATAATATAATAAGTGCAGTGGCTGCCACTTTTTTCCACATTCTAAACAAAATAGGGAATTGCATAGTTGCACATTGTGAAATATGTACATAAAAAATGTAATAGTGTAACACAAGTAGTTTTTTGAACAGTAGACTCAAAATAAACCACTCACTAGATTGATAACTCCGTGCTTTTTGTATGAAACAAATTGGTCCTCTATTTAACCATAGATATGCCAATATTTAGACATATTTCAAAAGCTATTCGTCTACGTGACACACCATCGACGAGGATAAAGGAAACTAAAAAAAAAGGACGACCATAGATAATATTATTCTATTTTTAATATTATAAGACATAAAAACGAAAGATTTTAAACCACCACAGATATTCCACTCAGCCAGCACTCACATTTCAACAATTTTTCCATAGATATTCAGAGGTTTTCATTGGTAGATGTGGTTAGCGATTGTGTGACGTCACAAACCATGGAGATTACCGTGACTTTTTTTCAGTTCCAATTTTCGATAGGAGTTATACCCCTCTGCAGTAGACCTTGCATCCATAGAAGTATGTTTCCAATTTCTGTGATTAATAAATCATAACCAAAATTTCCTCTGAAATCATAAGATTTGTAAGAAGGTACTTAAATACCTACCTACTTAACCCTTAAATGCATACTGTTGCAAAACTGCAACATACCGTTCAAACCACCTTTAACTCTTTGGTGTATACTTAATGCATGCCGTTTTAGAATTATCAAGTTCACGGTAATATATTTTATCGAGTGGCATCACCTTTTTTTTCAAAATTTTTTGTCAAATGTCACTTTTTCTTTAACAAAGTGAAGATTTTCGAAAATTGGTTGGAGGTTAGAATTACAGTTTTGTTTTGCTGTTATTATTTTGATTTTCTTAGGTAAGTAGATATAATAATACAATACTTATATGTAATAACTCGTATTTTTCCGGTACACTTATTAGTTTTGAGAATTTTTTTTAGGTTTTTTATTTTTTTTTCATACGTAAATTGTTCATATTAATTTTTATTAAATACATGGTGTTGTAAACCTGCAACAATTTTTTTTAATCAAATATCATGTAAAAATTACAAAAAAATAAAATTCTTTATATTTCCTTGCATATGCATGTAAATATCTACAAAATATTTTTTTTTCCAGAGAAATTAATAAATCATGCATTTAAGGGTTAATTAAAACCATAATATCTTGTTTAATGTAACATTCTTTTAATTTCAAAATATACTTGTCCAAAGAAGTATCACTATCTCAATGACAATTCTTTTTCAAAATTTAGTTCTGTGAACAGTAAGACCTCGCTCGCATCCATAAAAGTATGTTTCTAATTTTCTCTTATTTAATAAATCAAACCAATATTTCCTCTAAAATTATTAGATTTGAAAAGAGGTACTTAATACCTACCTACTTAATTATAAACCATAATATTTTTTTAGTAACATTTTTTTTTTTAATTTCAAATAAAGAATTATACAATTTTTCCAAAGAAACTTCTCTATCTCAATGTTAATTCTTTTTTCAAACTTTCTTCAGGCACCTCTAACAAAGATAAAAAGGCAGTATCCAACACGGCCACCATCTTGAAACACAAATGGAATGTAAAAACAAATTTATAGATAGACAAAATGCCAAACGGTTGAGTTAAAACAGGTCTTTGGTATGCTCAGTCAAAAATAAAAATAGAGCTGTTAAATTATTTTACATCTAAAGATATTTAAGGCCGATGCACTGCCAAGACTTCTTTACTAGTTGCATTTTAATATGGCTTTTGGATCAAGCAAGGGCATGATGGTATTTATTGGAATAAATAAGTCAATCTCTTTAGTAAGCCTAGGTTAAGAATTCTTCCAGACAACAGTGTAACATCATGTAAATAGTTTTCAAGCATTCTAGTCAAGACTAATAATTATGTACTGTGCAACAAGAAAGTGTAAAAAATTAATAAATTAATAAAACTAAATTAATTCATTACTATGACAACACCGATTTTAGAACAAATTATAGTTGATTCAAATGTGAGGTTATGTTTAAGTTCTGAAACTGAAAATGACTTGGACTGTATATTTACCTTCCGAATCTGACAGATTAACTTGGACTGTGTGTTTCATTATCTCATTGCCTTACAGATGCAGTGCTGCGGCGTGGGGGGAAACTCGGACTATCGCGCCAGCTCCTCGGTGCCGTGGTCCTGCTGCACGGGGGCCGCCGTCGGCCCCGCGGGCGCGATTTTGGGCGGCGACTGCAGCTCCGTGCACCAGCGGGGCTGCCTGGGACCCCTCGTGCAGATGGTGAAGGATACAATGCTGCATGTGTGTTTCACGGCCCTCGGGGCGGGGCTACTGCAGGTCAGAAGATTATTTATTATTTATGTAAATCTGAAACTGTAATGCTGTATTCATAAAACATCGGATGAATTTAATATGGTATTTAATAATTATTGGTGAATTGTGAATTGAATGTATGATGGAATTAGGTGAAAGTGAATATAAGAGATACAAAAGGAATGTAGGAAAAGGGAAACAAAATCACGAAAACATGTGCGGAGGAGTTCGAGCACATAATACAATAACAATATTTATAAGTTTATGTTTTTAACTTTATCAATCCCGCCGGGGAATGAATGGAGCGGGCATTCATTGACCACATGTTTTCTTCTTGCTGAAAATAATATAATTCGATTTATCACTTTATTTATTTAATTTAATTTTATTTTATTTTAAATACATAAACGGCTATACTGCCTTTTATAAATAAACATATAATAGAGTACAAAGTAAGAAAAATAATATTATTACATTACAGTAGTTTTAAATTTAAAAATAACATACAATTATTTTGTGTATCACAACCAAAAATAACAAAAAAAAGAACAATGAGAAATATCATCATTTCATTTCAACATGTCCATATTGCGTATATAAATTTACATTATGGAAAAATAATTTTTGAGTGCATGTTTATATTGCGCTAATTTTAAGAAATAAATGTCGCCGATGTTGGCATGTTCATTTCCCAAAATGTGTAATCGACTGATTGGTGAGTAATAATGTGATAATGTATGTGTGTTATTATAGTAGAACGGTAGAGTCAGTCTATTGTTAGCGCGACCAGGGCAATGAAATCGTATTAGTTCTATTAAATCAGGGGTATCCAGGACTGAGTGAATTATTTTATATAATATTAATAGATCACAGATTTTTCTGCGATCTGATAAATTTACGAGAAAAGTCCAGTTCAATAACAAATTATAGTCCACGGATTCTCTTGGAATACCTAATTTAAAATTAATATACCTAAGGAATCTATGCTGTAATCTAAATCTAATTTTTTTATAGAGCGGAGACATTTTACATATAGCTCCTGTGTGCACCTAGGCCTTTGGCCCATTGTGCTATATCCTATTTTACCTCATTACTTTAACAGTAACCTGGTCCCTTTTATAAAGTTGTCATTGGAAATGAGGCTATGTCTTCTGGTTCCACAATGTGTCTTCCCATGACTTATCTCTATATTCCCTTGCGGTGATTTTGCACAAAAACGGCACCATACAAATCATCCAAATATTATTATTATTATCTCTTGTCTTTACTCTCCCTTGGTTTCCTGAAGGCACCAAGAGGGAAGAGAGCCTCATCTCTCCTCTCCATTCCTCCTTGGTTCCGTGAAAGCCCCACAACAGAAGATTCCACTCCTCCTTGGTTCACTGAAAGCCCCATGAGGGAAGAGGGCCTCATCTCTCCTCTCCATTCCTCCTTGGTTCCGTGAAAGCCCCACAACAGAAGATTCCACTCCTCCTTGGTTCACTGAAAGCCCCATGAGGGAAGAGGGCCTCATCTCTCCTCTCCATTCCTCCTTGGTTCCGTGAAAGCCCCACAACAGAAGATTCCACTCCTCCTTGGTTCACTGAAAGCCCCATGAGGGAAGAGGGCCTCATCTCTCCTCTCCATTCCTCCTTGGTTCCGTGAAAGCCCCACAACAGAAGATTCCACTCCTCCTTGGTTTCCTGAAGGCACCAAGAGGGAAGAGGGCCTCATCTCTCCTCTCCATTCCTCCTTGGTTCCGTGAAAGCCCCACAACAGAAGATTCCACTCCTCCTTGGTTCACTGAAAGCCCCATGAGGGAAGAGGGCCTCATCTCTCCTCTCCATTCCTCCTTGGTTCCGTGAAAGCCCCACAACAGAAGATTCCACTCCTCCTTGGTTCACTGAAAGCCCCATGAGGGAAGAGGGCCTCATCTCTCCTCTCCATTCCTCCTTGGTTCCGTGAAAGCCCCACAACAGAAGATTCCACTCCTCCTTGGTTCACTGAAAGCCCCATGAGGGAAGAGGGCCTCATCTCTCCTCTCCATTCCTCCTTGGTTCCGTGAAAGCCCCACAACAGAAGATTCCACTCCTCCTTGGTTCACTGAAAGCCCCATGAGGGAAGAGGGCCTCATCTCTCCTCTCCATTCCTCCTTGGTTCCGTGAAAGCCCCACAACAGAAGATTCCACTCCTCCTTGGTTCACTGAAAGCCCCATGAGGGAAGAGGGCCTCATCTCTCCTCTCCATTCCTCCTTGGTTCCGTGAAAGCCCCACAACAGAAGATTCCACTCCTCCTTGGTTCACTGAAAGCCCCATGAGGGAAGAGGGCCTCATCTCTCCTCTCCATTCCTCCTTGGTTCCGTGAAAGCCCCACAACAGAAGATTCCACTCCTCCTTGGTTCACTGAAAGCCCCATGAGGGAAGAGGGCCTCATCTCTCCTCTCCATTCCTCCTTGGTTCCGTGAAAGCCCCACAACAGAAGATTCCACTCCTCCTTGGTTCACTGAAAGCCCCATGAGGGAAGAGGGCCTCATCTCTCCTCTCCATTCCTCCTTGGTTCCGTGAAAGCCCCACAACAGAAGATTCCACTCCTCCTTGGTTCACTGAAAGCCCCATGAGGGAAGAGGGCCTCATTTCTCCTCTCCACACCTTTTATCACTTACTTCTGTTCCTTTTTTCAAATAACTTCTACTAAATAGTCCAGTCAATCTAGACAAATAGGGGAATGCTGAATTTTTGCAGGTGACTAGTACTTACTTCAAGGAGTATTTTAACCAAATCCCCCACTCCTCCCCCTTTGCTTCCCCCCCTGTGCCCCATCAAACATTGAAATTGTAGGGTTCTACTAAAGCCATTTTACCTCCTAAACTAAAATATATATCAGAAAAAACAAACATCTTCTAAAACTACCTAAAAATTATATGAATTGAATCTTTTTGTCATCTGTAATAGTAAAGATTAAAAATTATATATTGTTTGTAAAATAAAATTTTCTAGTGGACTGGACTTTATCTATTATAAATATGTATATTTTCATATCCTCTGTATTAATCTTCTGAAAGTATGATCAGCCAGCATAACCAGCAAAGAGTGTAACCCTTATTCTTGACGGCTGATCAAAATTGGAACTGGTTGAAAAGCGGCTTAGTGGGAACCATTACACCAAATACTAAAGACTAAAACTGAAACCACTCAACTGGACAAAAAATAATATTTATAATTATTTCAGAGAAAACACTATTCAAAATATTTATAATTATTTTATATTATCCATACTACTAAATTTTAATCACACGTAAATGAAATCCTCAGCATGGGAAATCCCAGTGAGAATGTCATTATATCTATCTGTTACAAAATAAATAAGATAATAAAACACTTATTATTATTATTCAAATGTCAAAAATTTGTAATGGCTCTGATAACGATATGACCATCAATCAAATGTAACAGAGGTTGAAATACCATTTTTTTTTTAACTTTAGCCCCACACAAGCAAGTCTATGGCTTCTAAGTCTAAGGCCTATGTCTTCTTTGGGGATGCTGTGTGGAGGGTCTTTTTAGGAAAAGAAGGATGGGAAGTTCAGGGAAGGAAAAAGGTACAAGGGGTGGGTAGGAATCTGGGGGTCAAAGTGTCAAGGCAATGTTCCGAGAGAGTTCTGTTGGAGAGGTCAAAAGGTCTCTCATAACCAGTCCCTCCTGATCCGGCCAGCCATGCAGTTGGAGGACAGACGCATCCGCTGCCAAGACCCGGATACACCTCACCCCATGAACCCGGGCACCCCTTCCAAGTCACCAAACGTAGCGAACCACTTGGCACAAGTGTTGGTCATCCAATGATGGTTCGCGGGGCGGCGGTACCCATACCCGCATCCCAAATTGTTTCATGTTATTCTTATTTAAGTTAAAATAATACTTTTTATAGTTTTCCAGAAATATGCCAGCTATACGAGTATAATATGGGTGGTTTTTAAAAAAAATTTTTTTTAAATAAAACCTTTTCATCTTATGTGAAGAATATAAGCAAGAGGCATAATGTTTATAAACGAAGACTTTTTTAAAAGGAACAATGACTTCAATCGATTTTTTTATATTTTATACATTTTCACTTATCATATCAATGATCAGTGGTTCCAAAACTTATTATCCTATGGACCCCTTCTCAAAGCCAAAACCTGACTACGGTGCCCCAAGTGTAATAAAACAACTGCATATTAGCCATATTACAAATTTTTACTTTTATGCCTTAAATGGTGAATGGTGACATAAAAATAAATAAAATATTTTCATATTTGAAGTAATTATTCGAAATTATAACTTTTGTTTTAAAATAAAAAACCTAATTCTTCAATGAAATGGGTGAACCAGATGGGATGATATGAGATTATCATGTTTGGCTTAGTGAGTAACAATTGTCTAAGTAAGTCTACTAATTTGCAGCAACAACTTATTATTTTAACTTATTTTGAAGGTTATATCCATCAATGTAATATATCGCTGAAAAATAAGATAACACTAATAATAATTTAATTTATTCTTTATTTAATAAATTTGCAACCATAAACATGTAAATAGATAGAATACATAACAATAAGATAATGTTGAGAATTCTCATAACCTGCCTCACTAGGCTAGCCTGTGTTGAGGCAGTCATTTTAAAAGTTAATTTAAATACTTTTGAGTATACCTACACTTACGAGGGTGGTCTGAAAAGATTCCGACCTCAACGCAAAGATGGCGATACTCGTCAATAAAAGCTAGTGAATGTAGTTGTGCATCTTTTGACAGTTACTCTCCAAAGTTTTGGCCATTTGGGAAGTGCAGTTTTTAGTTGACAGTCGTTTGAGTGAGTCGATGTGTGTGTTTTTGTGAAAATGGAAAAAATTGAGTATCGAGCTGTTATTAAATTTTTGTTTTTGAAAGGCAACATGCCTACGCAAATCAAAGATGAGTTGGACTATGTGTATGGGGACTCTGCACCATCATTTGCGACAGTGAAATTTTGGGCAGCTGAATTTAAACGTGGCTGTAAGAACTTGGGAGACAATGAACGTTCGGGACGTCCAACTGCAACTACTGACGATAACATTGCTAAACTTCACCAAATAGTGTTACACGACCGCCGAATTAAAGTGAGAGAGATTTTGAAAATGTCCAAAGAATGTGTCTGTCACATATTTAATCAAGATTTAGACATGAGAAAGATGTCCGCGCATTGGTTCCGCGTTTGCTCATGTTAGACCAAAAACGTGTTCTAATGAACATTTCCAACTCTCTGTTGTCGCAGTTTAGGCGCAATAAATCAGAGTTTTGCGCTGATTCATTACTGTAGATGAAACATGGATACACCATTATACGCCCAAAACAAAAATACAGTCAAAACAGTGGACTGCAAAGGGGGAACCGGCTCCAAAGCTTTTCTCGGCGCTGATTCATTACTGTAGATGAAACATGGATACACCATTATACGCCCGAAACAAAAATACAGTCAAAACAGTGGACTGCAAAGGGGGAACCGGCTCCAAAGCTTTTCTCGGCGCTGATTCATTACTGTAGATGAAACATGGATACACCATTATACGCCCGAAACAAAAATACAGTCAAAACAGTGGACTGCAAAGGGGGAACCGGCTCCAAAGCTTTTCTCGGCGCTGATTCATTACTGTAGATGAAACATGGATACACCATTATACGCCCAAAACAAAAATACAGTCAAAACAGTGGACAGCAAAGGGGGAACCGGCTCCAAAGCTTTTCTCGGCTGGGAAAGTGATGGCGACTGTTTTTTGGGATAGTCATGGAGTTATCATAATTGATTATCTTCAAAAAGGAAAAACTATTACAGGAGCATATTACACATCATTACTTGACAAGCTGAAGGCAGGAATTTGCCGAAAAATGGCCACATTTGCAGAAAAATAAAATTCTGTTTCACCAAGACAACGCGCCGTCTCACACCTCAGCATTTTCCATGGCAAAAATCCACAAATTACGATTCGAACTGCTTGACCATCCGCCTTACTCACCAGATCTAGCCCCAAGCCACTTCTTTTTGTTCCCTAATCTCGGAGGACAGAGATTTTCGTCAAATGAGGAGGCAATCACCTTTGTGATCAATTATTTTGCAGAGAAAAACGCCGAGTACTATTAGGCGACGGATTAGAGAGATATGAGCATCACTGGGAGAAGTGTAGAGTTACAAGGAGACATGTAGAAAAATAAATAAAAAACTTCAATCAAAAAATTCTTGTTTCATTGTTATGTCGGAAACATTTCAGACAACCCTCGTATATTATAATATAAAAACTCAATATTTTTGTTGTATCAATAGTTTCGAATTTGGGTGAGGGCACCGGTAAAGGCCCTATTATTACTTTTTATCCAAATTATAATGTTCTTTTTGAAATTTGTTTGAGTTGCACATATTTTTATGTTCTCTGGAAGAGTATTTAAACTTTTTGTGTATTTATGAATGTTTGTATAAAGGTGCGTGAGAATTGTTTTTGCGTATATCTGCTGAACGTCAAACATATTCATAATATTAAACATTAAGTTTGAGTCTTTAATTAGAGGTAGCCTGAGGATTATTTTGATTATGGTTTTCTGGGCTTTTATGATTGGGTATAGTGCTGATGAAGTGCCACCACCCCATGCTATGATTCCATACTCAATGATTTATTTTGTTTGCAATTAATTGAGTGTGGAGATTCCATTTTAGGTATTGATCAATGATGATGCCGAGGTACTTCATCTGAGTAGTGCGCTCAATGTTGGGGCACTGACACCATTCATCGAGTATATTCGAATAGAGACACCGTCATGGGGTTGATCTGTAATATGTATACTTCACATAGCTTCAAACAGTAGGACAGTGTCATCGGCAAAACTAACTATTTCCCCTGAATATTAATGTTGCATAAGTCGTTAAGGTTAAACGCAACGCTCGTTGTATTCTACGTGTTCATAGATGGCGTTAATTAATTCATTGTATTAAAACACGCTTTTTGCAAGGTATTGCTTTACAATATTAAGACAAATTATTTGTTTGCGCCCGCATATACGCAATATGAATATGAATAAATAGTTTTGTCCATATAAAAACTCAATTCTATCGAGAAAGGCATACAAATACAATATTGGATTGAATCATCGGTACAATATTGTATTTGTGTGCCTTTCTCGAAAGAATTAAGTCTTTAAACGAACAAAACTATTTATTCATATTCATATTGCGTATATGCGGGCACAAACAAATAATTTGTCTTAATATTGTAAAGCAATACCTTGCAAAAAGCGTGTTTTAATACAATGAATTAATTAACGCCATCTATGAACACGTAGAATACAACGAGCGTTGCGTTTAACCTTAATATACAACAGGAACAAAGATGATCCTAATATACTTCCTTGCGGTATACCGTAGTTAGCACTAGTTTCTAAGTATGTTATTTATTTTAACTTGTTGCTTGCGTCCATTTAGGTAGCTTTTAAATAAGTTAAGTTCGTTGCCCGTAATACCTATTTTTTCAAGTTTATTTATTAATTTACATTGGGATATTGTATCAAAGGCTTTAGAAAGGTCTAAGAAGATTGAAATACATTTTTTGCTTTTATCTAGGTTTTCAACAATAAAATTAGTAACAGCGGCAATAGCGTATGAGGTACTCTTGTTTTCTTGAAACCTGTATTGATTTTCTGAGAGCAGTTTATGGCTCACAAGAAATTTTACCAACTGGGCATTTATAACTTTTTCTAAAAATTTAGATAAACTAATAAATCTAAACGAAACATGAAAAAGAACAAGGCACAGAAAAATAAAAAAGATAACATTCAGATCTAGGAATCGAACCCAGGATCTCTTGTCTTACCGGTACAGGCGTCTTAACCACTCGACCATTGGGACCTATTTATTAAACGTCATATTTATCGATTCAGAATTAACAATATTATCTTGTCCGGTAAGACAAGAGATCCTGGGCAGGGCCGGCTCTACGCGAGCGCAATTGGAGCAGTACGCTCCGGGCGCCGAATTGTCGAGGCAACGCACACAGTCCTAACACATCGCCCTTGAGATTATTTTTCACAAAAATGGTGCTACATAAAAATTCAATTCATCCGAATATTATTACAGAATATTGTTACAGTGATCACCTACCTAGGCGTCTTCTGGTTTTGACAAGTGGCGTCATAATTTTACTTGCGCCAGGCACCGTTTGGCTTAAGGCCAGCCCTGATCCTGGGTTCGATTCCTAGTTGTGACCTTTATCTTCTTATTTTTCTGTGACTTGTTCTTTTTCATGTTTTGTTTACATTATTTAGTATTATATTCTTCTTCAACGATACTAATTTGCAGTCGGTTTCTTTTTTGTGATGAGGCAAACAGCAAAGCAATCAACAGCTTCTCTACAGTGGCCCATAATGCAGGAATGGTTATCTTTTTTGTAACCAGAATTTTGTCTTATCCTTGTATTCAAATATTGGTTTCATCTCCTCATTTGTGGGTAATTTAATAATTTGCTCCTGTATTAGTATGGATTCATCTGAGTTTGTTTCTACTTGCAAAGGGATCCAACACCCAATCGGGGATGCCCGAGTTAAGAATATCTTCAAATCTTTGGCCTAGGTCAGAATGCTGTTTACAGTAAGCAAGCAAATTTTCATCTGGTTTCTGCAATTTTAAAAGATTTTGAAACTAATAGCATTCTCCTCTGCCCAAGTTTAGTTTGCACAGAAAAAGTTTTGCAACAAACTCAGATCTGGTAATTTCTAATTGGTTTTGTCATATAAGCCATGTAATTTTTTTAAATGGTATAATTTTGTCGCAAATCATTGTCTATGCTTTCCAGGAATTCCAACACTGCATAAGTGTGCATAAAATCGTTCCGAACATGCACCTTTAGTTAACCAACGAACTTCCGTGTTAAGTAGTAAACGATTATAATATTTAATTATTGAAGACAATATTAGCGATTCTTAAATGAAAATTTGACACAGAAAAATCAGAAAAAGATACCTCGAAAGAGGACGTCTTGCCGAGACGCCGCTCTATTAATTGAGCTGATGCGACCTTATCTCCTTCGGTCATATTTAACTGTATCATACATCAAATAAGAACTACCAACATTATCTTCGCATTTTCTCATCGCACTCATTATTCAAAAAATAAAGATTAAAATATTTATCATTTTCCATTTAAAGTTGAACAAATAATCCTCTCATTTAATGCTTTCTGTTTGATTTTATTAACTGCTCTTACGACGTAATCTAGTGGAGCCAAGCGAGCATTCAGTGAGATTTTTGCCGACTTTCGCAGACCCTCTGACGTCTAAGCACCCCCAAATTGATTTTAATTTGCCACGGACGCCCTCAGCGGTCACGAGGACCCCTGGAGGTCTATAGAAACCACTGATTTAGATAAAATGAAACCAATATCCACACAAGGATTATTCAAGGATGGATGCATACATTACACTGTCTATGTACTAATGGTCGAGAAAATTCAAAAGAAATTTTTACGATACCTCTATATGAGAGAGTTTGGTTTTTACCCATGGCTGTTTCCAACAGCATTTATCTCGGGAATGCTGAATATCTGCAGCCTTAGTTCCAGACGGGACGTCGCATTATTGATGATGGCTTACAAGCTTCTGAATGGTTTAGTATCAATTCCAGACATTCTGTCAAAAATAGGACTTTATGTCCCGGATAATTTCACGAGAGGCCGCCAACACAGGCTTTTAATTCTTCCCAGGTCCAGAACTAACTTACCAATGGTGATGCCCCTGGGAAGACTCACTAGGTTAATTAACTCCCTTCCAGCTAACTTGGATATTTTCCATATGTCCTACAACGACTTTAAGCGCGAAATATTGTATTTGTTTTAACTGTATACTTATGTATAATTTTTTTTCCATATTTTGTTTACCGCTTTTGCATATGTTTTAACTGTATACTTATGTATAAAATTTTCTTCAATAATTTGTTTACCGCTTTTGCAATGTAGAGTCACGTGGGGTAACCGTGCGCAATTTTTACATTGTGATTTTTGTATTAAAAATCTTTAGGTATTTTACTCAATTTTTTTGTTTTTTAATATGATCGATTATTAAGGCATCTCAAACAACCATAAAAACCTCATTTGGTTCATAAATCAAACAGTTATATAAAAAGTTTACATGCATGTCGATTGCGTACACTTACCCCGTGTGCGGGGTAAGTGTTCGCACCGCGAAGAGTTACCCCCCATTGCAATTATCACACTTAAATTGCCCCTTATCGTAGTCTGTGCAGTTCTCATGCCACCATGCTTTACATACAATACATTCTATCCAATCTTCTGTTGGTGGATCTCGATATTTCTCCTTGCATTGTGGGCAAAAATAGTCCTCAGAAGCCTGTTTTTGTGCGCTCTTTAAACAGTTATGCAAGCTGGAATCTCCCGCCTTACGCTTTGTGGTGTTTTTGGTGCGATTTCCATGGTTTTAAATATTGGTTTTCGGACGATTTTTGCATCTGCATCTGTCTGCTTCTGCTGAAGTTTCTTTTTATAGGGACTTGAGATAATTATTTCAGACTTGCAAACATTTTTCAGTTTGCGTAAAACCGCCGAACTTGAACAACGTTAAACCCAATAGCTCTGTCTGTCTTAAAGCTAAAACAGGGTTACGTTTTAGAAATCCATACACCTAATCCTTGCCAGCCATAGACTAAATTAGACTAGACACGGCATATTCATTTAAAAATAACCCCAACACAATTTTGGTTTGGTTCACGTGCACATTTATGAAAAGGCCCACGCACTGTGTCGCAATGCGAAATGGGCACTGTGCATTGCGTTTTACCTTTTGTCGGTCTAGAGTAAGCTATTTTGCTTCTCAGCTATGCTGGGCAGGTTCATTTTTTCAATCACATAAATAACCCAGTTCCAAATATTTAAATTTGAATTATGTCCATATTACAACACCTCTGCCAACAAATTCTCCGTGGTTTCGCTTACGAGTTTGAACGCTTGTACAAGGAGTTTAAACAGAGTTGGGTTGTTAAGTTCATCTCCATATTTGTGACGTACGCTACGTGGCGTTATTTTTAAAATGAATTTAACTAGACAGGGCTAATCTAGTATAATACATCAATGTTGCCAGCCGTTTTTGTAATGTTGTCAAATCTGTTCTCGATCTTGTTGATTTCAGCATACTCGTAAACAATTTTTCTCATTGTCGGCATAGTCTGGACGTAGAACATTTCGTCAGTTTTTTACAATAATCAACGATTTCGGCCTGAAAATAAATGAATAATTATTAGATCAATAGTTTCACAAAAAAATGACATCTGCACGATGAATTGAGTATCTATTTATCTAAAAATCTACCTCTCTATCTGGTGTAAATGTCGGACGATATCTCCCCATTGAAGTTGCTATTAATTTTAGTTTTAGGCGTTTACGCAGAGTGGCTTCACTGATCCCAACTATATCCCAATATCTGCAGCAGCCCGCTGACTCTTTCCCTCTTTCATAAGGCTTTTTGCAGTTTCTTTTTGCTCTTGAGTGCAAGATGACCTCTCCGGGTGCTTTTTCACGTACACACGTGGCATATTTCACTGTAAAAAAATAACGAGAGTTGAAATATTATGCTATAAAATCAATTTTATCTATCGGGGTAAGTGTTCGCACTCGTCCAACTGCGAACGCTTACCCCAGCACACTTACCCCATCACACCAAAATTCAATAAACTCTAAAAATCAGATTAGTGGTTATCTTTATTAGAATTATGACTTTGCACCCGTCTAACTAACAATATTTCACTAAAAATTATCATAAACCACGTCACTCTGACACAGCTGGTTACACAATAGCACACATCGGTAACAGAGATGAAAAATTTAAGAAAAGCACGAAAAAAAGTAATTTACCTACCAGTTTTTATTGACAAATCAGCATCCACTGTACACATGTCCTGCTTCGGCGCGATCCAGAAGGCTACTGAATTAAGGAACGCGCGGGCGCTTAACAGGCACAATCTTGTCGGAAACATCACTGCGAACACTTACACTCCGCGTACGGTTACCCCACGTGACTCTATTGGTTTTTGTACTGTTTTTGCAAATAAATAAAATAAAAAAAAAAAATAAAAAAATGTTAAGGCCTATTAAAAAGAGATAACCTACTTTGGTGTTTAGTTCAGATTACCGACTTCACAGGTGAGGAATTTTCTTTCCAAATTTTTAGATTTTTCTAGCTAGGTAACTTTTGGTTTCTTATAAAATTCACAAAATTGTTTTTTTTACTTACCTATGGGCACTTATTTTACTTAAGGTAACCAAGGCATAACATAGTGTAAGAGTAATTATTAGGTTTCTGGGAATCTTTTCGTGGTAGTCCTGACCTCCCATCGATAACGTAATTGCCATATTTGATATGCCGTCAAACTGATATGTGCGTGCAGAGGACTTTGGTGACTTCACGCCAGCCAACATTGGTAGGATCCCAGTAGCAGTTGTCTTAGCAGCCAGTAGCCTTGTCTATGTCGAAATGACGTCGTAGCCAGTTCGAACCGTTAGGAATTTTCAGTAATGTAATTATGAATGACAATATTAAAATTACAAATTTTGGTAGATCAGAAATATAAACATTAAATCTTGCTGACATTTTAACGGTATCCCTAGTTTATGAAAATACCCCATTAATATTTGAATAATTATTACTGAATGTATCAGGACCAAGGGGGTGAAATATATCACGGTGAGTCTATATGTTTTGCATTAGCTAAGACAGCGATAAATGAGTTGCGTGTACATCTTCAGATCTCCTTGGGGGTCTGCACCACATGACACACCTCAGACTCTATTATGTATGTTACATGCAACTCATTTAATGCCAATTTTACCTGTGTTTGCTAACGCAAAAGATACAGACTCACCCCCCCCCCCTGAAGGTGAATTCCCATTCTTTATCCTTGGTTTTTATAATCTGGCTTATTTGCCACGTAGATGGCATTTTAATAATAACTTTATTGACCTCAAATTGTAATATTTAATTACTGAAGACAATATTGCCGGGGCACCGGCAAGGCAAGGGTCCTGGGTTCGTGTCCTAGATGTGACCGTATCCTGTTCTGATTTTTCTGTTTCAGATTTTCGTTTAAAAATCGCTAATATTGTCTTCAGTAATTATAGATATGACCTTGATAGTGCCCAGTGACGACATGTGGAATTTTTTTGTTGTAATATGTAAAAATAAAATTTTCCAAAAACAGAAAAAAATTCATCGGAGACCAAAATGCCATACACATTTTTTACTCCGAAAAGCTCAGTAATCACCGGTTAAATTTTGTCGGGTACTTCCTAATTACCCTGTACCCATACAAGAGGCGCCAGAGTATCAAGACTCTAAAAATGTTTTGAAGTTTAAAATATCGCACTTACGAACCTTTTCATTTGTTTTTATAATCTGGCAAAAATGGGGCCAGTTATTTCGCAGAAATTCAAATGGCCATTCAGCGCCATTTTGATTTTTTGACAGTTAAAAGGTTCCCGTTAAATGCCGATTCTGTCCGTTTCAGCTTTTGAATAAAATGTGATTAGCTGAAGAGGACAACTATCGTGTTGTTAAGGCGAAGCTTAATGTCAAATCACTATTTTGATTAATCTTTATAACGAATTGGTGTACATTATGAATACCAAAAAATATGCTTTAGATAAATTTAAGGTTTTCCTATTGCTTCGCTTGAGTAGAATACAAATAAATAAATAAAATTGCTCAGTAAAAAATATAAATGCTAACTACTAAATTTTTTTTTCAATATAAATGTATGAACGCGTAAAGGAAACAACTTTAAAAAAATACAGTATTATAGCTAAGATTATCTGTGACAGTTTCACTTGATTAACTTTTTTGCTTCTTATAAAATTATTTACAAAATAAATAAAAACCAGTTTTTTGCTTGAAATCGAACGTTTCTAGACTCCGTTTGTCAAGCTATTTTAATGCCTATTACCTACGATATAAGGTATACCAAGAATATACATATTTTTGGCTTGTAGCTTCCTCTTAAGTTTGTCAGCTTATTACAATTTGATAGAAAGCTGAAACGCACCTAGAAACGGCGTTTGACGGGGACCTATGAAATGCAAAAAAAAACAAATTGGCGCTGAATAGCCATTTGATGACAATGTTGCATTTGAATTTCTGCGAAACAACTGGGCCAAAGTTCTTAACGGTAAGATCGGGAAGTTTGTAGGATTATCGGAAAGAATAACAGGCGGCTGGAGCGCGTTTTTAGGCAATTTCGTTCGTGATTTCGTTATAATTTCATTGTCATTTCGGAACATTGAGGTATATTATTTAGGAAGTGCTTCGCCTCGAAGTGCAACAATTTTTTAGGGACTTCTTTACATATTATTGGGATGGAGTATTTTTGGACAAATTGTTTGGTACGCATTATTGCCGTTGATGTACTAGGTATTAGTATCCTGGTATGTACCTACTGCAAAATAATGGCGTCCTTTCAGGCAATCTTCTATCATCAAGCATTTCGTGTCGTAGCAAGGACATTATTATTTAATAAGTTCGCCGTCAGGCCGCTGTACGTGATTACGTTAGCAATTTTTTTTTCATACCATTTTGTACCAAATACGTAGGCACCGTCTTTATGGTGGACAATGACATAATTATGTACCGCCGTCACATGTTAGAAGCGCTTTATTTGGAACAGCAACCTCGAATTACGTCGCACGCATTATTCCAAATATTGTGAAAACGAAGGCTACGTGGTGTTTTGCTTTTTTTTCTCAATTTTGTAAATTACTAAGATTTTCAGGAAAATACGCCAAACATCTTTCTATGGTACTATATTTCACATCGATAGCTTCGCCAATACGGCGCGCGGCTAGCGTACGGGCCAGTCCCCACTACCAAATAAATGATTTAGCAGTCAAAACGGCAATGTTGTTCTAATACAAAACTAAAAAGCAATAACTGACAACATTTTATTTACAACTCCAACCCTATTTGTGTAGGTGTTTACAACTGACTCAAGTAATACCCATGAAGGGATGCGTAATACACGCATAACTTTAGAAATTTGGAGTAGGTATGCTTTATGCTTTATGGAAATTTCATTACCTCGATCCCATTCGACAGTAAAATGTGGGCAGCTCATTTTTGGTTATATTTCGCCAAATTATTTCAAAAGTTGAAAACTAAATCATTCTTATAAATATTTTGCAGCAGCATCGCGGCACCAATCTCCGCTAAAACAATTTCGATTAAATATAATTGTCTACCGAAATTTTACATTAAGAAGTTAATCTCTTGGGATTATTAATCCGCGCATACAAAAAAACGGCCTTGGTTTTAATATTTTTCAGCTCGGTGTGTGTGAGGTTTTAGTTTCCAATATGAATTAGCTCTATGTATTTTAAAAGTATTTACTACTTTGGAGTTTGAATTTGAATGCTGATTGAGTAAAGTGTTTTGCGTCCAATTTCAGTCAATTAGTCTGTTGATCAATATCTTAAAATCGACCGTGGGCGTAAGTCAAAGATTCTAGAATATCCAAATGGACACAGTAGAACAGTAGCTCACTTGACAAAATCATATAGAAGTCAAATTCTAATAATAATTATTGACAGTCTAAGTCAAGGGTTCCCAACCCTTTCGAGGTAGAATCTTATAAGAATTTTTGATTGTGCTTTTTTAATTCTTAAAAACTTTGACCGTAATCGCTTTCGTGGATAGATATGTTGTAAATTAAATAATTTCAGTATCGCCCCAGTGAAATATAATTATTCAGAATTGAAACGTTGTTTGAAATTGCTGTATACACGTTTAGTGGCTAGATCTTAATGTCCGGGTACTTCTAAACCTTCATCTTTCCCTACTCCTTCCCTTCGCCATTCCTTCATGTTTCGTTTAAATTTATTAATATTATCTTATTCTTCAATGATATATTTAATCATTTATTTATTTTAACAAACATACTTGTAAATAACTTTTAGATACCTCCATAGTTTACCTATCTAAATGTAAGGTAGCGAAAAGCCACTAGGAAAGAATGGCACTAATACGTAGATTTATAATGCCATTGTATGGATTATTGAATCATTTATCAATATTGTAACGTATTTACTCCAGCCAACCGTTCGAGTTTTTCCATTCATATCAAATAGTTTTATGACAAAACATTTCGCGTGAATAATCATATTTGAATTTCTTCGTGAACATTATTATAGTTATGCGACGATTGCATTGTAACCGAAGATTAAATAATCTACAAGGTTGTCATAATCGCTGATTTTCTGTAGTACGATTATCCGAAAATAAATTTTAAGTTTGTCGATTTCAAAGGCTTATTTTTTGTCTTTGTCCAATGATAAATTTCCACATTCAATAACGGATAATTTTCTACACCCAAACCTGGCTGGCAAATGCTAGCATTTTTTTTCGCCCGGTGTAAATATGTGTACTGTGTTTTTTCGCTGAGTTTAAATATGCGCACTATGTTTTTTCGCGGAGTGTAAATATGCGTACTATGTTTTTTCGCGGAGTGTACTTACACTGCTGTAATATAGATAGAGGTGGTATATCGCTGAGTCTAGACGCAAGCATTAATTGCACATTTTTTCTGTGTTCTTTATTCTGCCTTTGATTTTTTTCACCCTGCTTACTAGCGGATACCTGTTCTTTTTTTCTTTGTTGCCATATTCCTTTGCCTTTGTTGTTATATGATATTGGTCCATAGACATATGAATATTTATTGGTCGGTTTTTGTATTGATTTGTTGATGATAAACATACCTACATGTTATCTGGGTTATAAATTTGAGAATGTTGTCTATATATTTAGGGATTCCGTATTATAGGCCAGTACACTTAGCGCCAAAAGCGCATATTTATGCGTACTGTGTTTTTTCGCTGAGTTTAAATATGCGTACTATGTTTTTTCGATTGAATTTAGAAGATGGTTAGTCAATAGTCACATCTTTGAATTTTTGAAACATAAATTAAGTATTTTTTTAAATTTATAGGAATCTATTTACAATTAGTAATGCAAACACATAATTTACATTGAGATTCACTGATGAATCTCTTTAAAATAATGATTGAAACAAACATTGTTTAGCAACGGCAAGGGAATTATTATGGCGTATGGATGGATGTATATCAAGTCCACAAGAGGTCCTTATCATTTAATTCCGCCAATGGATGCAGAACGGAACATTTTTAATCGTAGCAATTACCATTTGTATTATCTTGAATTAAATTAGTTATGACATCGATGCCTTTAATATGACTCAAGCCCCAAGATATCGATAATAATAATCTAGTCATTTCACATTCTTCATTATTTATAGATTATAAACTACTGCGTATATTCAAGTATTGTTGTTAATAAGATAATAATAAATATTTCGCCTTAATCAGCATCGTAAAAACTTCAAACCATCAAAGGAAAATGAGTCAACCATACAATTATTCGAAAACCCTCCAAAACCCAGTCCTTATATTGGCACGGGATCTCCTAGTGAGGACAAGATAATATTCGACATATTTTTGAAATATTTATATCTCATATTATATCTTCTTCTTGAAATCTAAAAATTATAATACTGTAATAAAAAAAAACACACACACACAAAATATTTAGTAAGGACCTAGAATCTTGAACGATTTTTTCTTTTGTATCATTGATTTTAAAATTTTCCATAAATGTAACGTTTAAAGTTTTGTTAAAACGATTAAGGCGAAGCTTAAGGCGATGCACTACTTCGTGTAATATTTTAAATTGAGCCGCCAACAATAACAAACCTTACGTAGATGGCGATAAGGTTTAAATTCCCGCTTAACACATCCGCCTGTTTTGATTTATGCAAGAAAAAAACATGGCCAAAAAGTGCCTTTTATTTTATTTTGCGGATGTTCAGGCATAAATATTTAATTTTTTTTCGATCATTTTATAAATAACTTAATTTTAAGTTATTAATTTGCCACATTATACAATAAAATCATAATCGAAAATGGGTTCGTAAGTAGGAGATTTTGAACTTTAAAGCAGTTTTCATAGGCCTTATACATTATTTTTTTCTGGGCTTATAAAAAAAACTTATCTAAAAAATACTCGATTATTTCAAAGGCCAAGATGTATTCTACTCGCAGAATTTAATTAAAGCATCTGAAACATTTCTAGGCGACCAAATTTTCAAACCAAAAACACATGATTTTGCTTTAAAACGTATGGCATCGCCTTAATGCCAAATCACTATTTTGATTAATCTTTATAACGAATCGGTGTACATTATTAATCCCAAAAATTATGCTCTAGATAAATTGAAGGTTTTTCTATAGTTTCGCTTGAGTAGAATACAAATAAAAAAAATAAATTACTCAATAAAAAATATAACTGCAAACTACTAAAAAAAAATTTTTGTTCAATAGAAATGTGTGAACGCGTAAAGGAAACAACTTATAAAAATACAGTATTATGGCTAAGATTATCTCATATGTGACAGTTTCACTTGATTAACTTTTTTGCTTTCTTATAAAATTATTTACAAAATAAATAAAAAACAGTTTTTTGCTTGAAATCGAACGTTTCTAGATTTTGTTTGTCAAGCGATTTTAATGCCTATTACCTATGACATAAGGTATACCAAGAATATACACATTTTTGGCTTGTAGCTTCCTCTTAAAGGGTGAACAGCAGAGGGGTGCTAAGCGCTTATTTCAAGACTTACAATGAAATCCACGATAGAAAACAAACGAAAATCAGGAACAAATATACTTGCGTACTAAGAAATTGTAAATTACCGTCTATTACTCCCCTACCAAATTATCATCTATTACACCCGTACTAAGTACAATTATTGCGACTATTATATAGCAGCTTGCACCTGTTTATAAACATACCTGATGCGCGGGCTTCCCCTCGGGAAATGTTTTATAGATATGTATTAGAAGTTTTGAGAGCTTATAAGAAATAAGAAGAAGAAGTGAGCTTACGGGATAATATATTTTGCAATTGGATAGTAGGTATATTTATTAATTTTCGGGAAATCGACAGTTTACATTTATTTCAGTTTGTACATAAGTATTATACTATAGCCAAAATAAAACCAATTATGGATTTCCTCCTTGTGACTTTACCTTTACTAAGACAGCATAATAAGGAATAAGTAAATTAAATTTAGAGTATATATTATATATTTTGTATATATAGAGGTCGTCAATTGGCAATCTGGCGTTATTGCGTTAATTAGTAATGCGGCTATAACCATAACCAATACAAGTCTGCATTAGGTATGTCTAAATTAAGGGGAAGCTACAAGCCAAAAATGTGTATATTCTTGGTATATCTTATATTGTAGGTAATAGGCATTAAAATCGCTTGACAAAAGGAGTCTAGAAACGTTCGATTTCAAGCACAAAATTGGTTTTTATTTATTTTGTAAATAGTTTTATAAGAAAGCAAAAAAGTTAATCAAGTGAAACTGTCACAGATAATCTTAGCTATAATTCTGTATTTTTAAAAAGTTCTTTCCTTTACACGTTCATACATTTCTATTGAAAAAAAATTAGTACGTTACATTTATATTTTTTATTGAGTAATTTATTTTTTTATTTGTATTCTACTCAAGCGAAACTATAGAAAAACCTTCAATTTATCTAGAGCATAATTTTTGGGATTAATAATGTACACCAATTCGTTATAAAGATTAATCAAAATAGTGATTTAGCACTAAGCTTTGCCTTAAATCAGCACAAAAATAAACATCGCAAGACAGTTTGGTTTTGAAATTAAACAATTTCTAAAAATGTGTAATATTGGTGATATCTATACTATATACGGATTATGTGGTGAGTTCGTCATAACAACCATACGAGGATATACCGGGCCATAGTATCAACCTAATCACTTGTGGTAGTTGATGACTGATGATTGATGACTAACACAATTTGTATCAGGTGCCCAGTTCCTACTTAGTAATAATTAATACCTAATAGGTATATTTAGTTAGTAAGTAGTAAGGCAGTGAGGATTCCCCTGTGAGTACACCGTACAGTACAAGTACACTGTAGGTACTGAGTGTGCTCTGTGCCGACTCCGACAGTATTTTATGTAGGGTAATGAAACTGAGCAAGCCAGTAAAAGCCTTCTGTATCTGTGTGCGGAGAGCAATAAGGAATCTAGTGTAAGCTACTTTCCTCCCTCATCACTTCCGTTCCCCATCCAAAGGGCTGGATTTATATAATTACTTTACTTGATTCATTACCGTACTTAATAATATTTTCACTGTCAAAAAAGTTATTTTGATGTTATTTACCTGTTACTCGGTATTTTCATATAAAAAACTGACACTTTTTAAATATATCATCTTAAACATTAAACAGTTGATACTAACCCCTTAGAGACCGATTTTCTTCAAATTTAACATAAAAAAAATCAACTTATAACTTAATTTAAACTTAAATAAACAAAAGTTCTACCACAACTTCGACTCCAAATTTGATGTGGATTCACCAGTTTCCCGCTCGTACCACTATTTTCCGGACACCATGTAATACATTGATTATCATAGCATGAATCTAATAATTTGCTATAATTTACCTTGAATTCCATTCATATTTCTATGTTTACCCGTGTTGGTTATTTCAAGGAATTAAAATATCAATATTATGACTATTCTTAGTTCTTAATCGATGAAATTATATTTGGTTTTTTACTATTATTTTCTTTGTTTTTATTTACCTACTACGCTATAAATGGGGAAAAAGGTATAGGTCAACAGTTCGAAACTCGTAAAGCCCCTAGTACACCTTGGGACAACGCTTTGGGCCACCGTTTGGCGCCAACCCACCAACGTGTGAACGCTGTTGGCGCCAAGATCCTTTAATGTGTGCATAAAAAACCGACAATAATCGGGTTGGCCGACCCATGAATACAGGGTTTCCGGGGTGAAAGTGCAGTAACTTCGGGAGATGTACTTTTCAGCTACAAACGAAAAATTGCACCGGCGTGTGCGTACTGCATTATTATTGCTTTTGGATCATTTAAAATCGACCGGCCGATCCTAGAACTAACACCCGCAACCCCCCCCCCCCCCTTCCCACACTTTACAGCTGGTAACAGAACAGCTGTGATTTGTTTACTTTAAAGAAATAATATAAACAAATTCCTCACATGTACTCACTATACATGTGGGTTACATAACTCGATAATGGGCTAGAGGGCCTGAAGGCCGCTTGTTACGTAACAAGAGATTACGTTACGTTACGAAGCTGCAGATGAAATACGCAACAAAGTACGAGTTGTAAATAATATCACTTTACGTTTACATACTTGCATGCAAGCTTAAGGTGGACATTTTGAAAATCTGTTAAATTAGTAAAAAAGTGATGACATTAGTTAAGTGTTTAATAAGATATTCATATTTTTATCGTTAAAAGTGTAAATTCCTATTATTATTTTAGTGCAGTTCTCTTTGTTCTTCGAATTTGCTTTAAAAAATCATAAAACAGACGATTTTGAAGCGCATTGTTATAACTTCGAACTCTCGGTTTACGCGTCACTGGCAAATAATAAACAACGTCACCAGTCTCGCGCTCGACAAGCACACAGCGAATTTATCGGGTAAGTGTATACCTCCACTAAGGATTTTTAGTAAGTATGTCTTTTTGTATGGAAAAAAAAGTTGGAATTTCGAAAAAAGTTATTTATCTGTTTTGCTCCTACCATCATGTAGAATCACCTCTCGAAGTTACTGCGCTTTGACCCCGGACACCTGTATACGCCAAGTTGTACTTTGGGCCAGCGTATTGGACCAATGCATCGGCCCAACGTGTACTGGCAACATAAGATTTTCGTAATGATAATAGTGACGACTTTTATAAAATTTTACTTCACTGAATAGATTTCTAACCTCTCTAGGTTAAGTGTTAAAATGGTTCTACCTATTTTTACCCATTTAAACACGACTTTTGCTTTTGTATTTAAAAAAATTGTCTGGTATGAAACGTTGGATTTATCATTTTACATTTTGATCAAATATATTTTTTAATATTTCGGCATACGCCACCAACACATTTGCTGAGAGTTCGTTAATCAAATTGAATTCTTTAAATACATTTACTGATTCCGGTATGAAAAAAAGGTCAATAGAACTGCAAATGCCTAAGAAAAAAATTATCAATTAATTATCAGAAAATATAAGACCCCTTAGTAATAAATTTAGAGAATTTAAAACACAACTAACGAATTTAGACTTAAAACTAAAAAAGTATGTTTCTAAAAATCATTTATTGTTTTATAATTTAAACAAAAAACAGCAACAGCAACACATCAATGAAAATCTTCTTAAAAACCAAATAAATAACACTCTCCCAAACACACAAGCATAGCTTTTGTATTATTTGACATCTAAATAAAAACATAGATAAATAATAAAAACAAATGTTAACATATGAATAAATAATAATAATAATAGTCTGCTTTAAATTATGTTTTATTTTTATGTAAATAAATTTCTTAAAATTTAAACTAAAAATATATTACAAAAAAAAAACAACTTATTTATTTACAATTTAAAGAAACAAAAAACAGCTTCATTATTGAATATCTTCTTAAAACCCAAATAAATAACATTTCCCCAAACACACCAGCATAGTTTTTTTATTATTTGACAAATATATATTATACGAATGAATTATTACTCTGTTTTTTTTTTAAATAAATTTCTAGTACAAAATAAAATCATTATAATATTACAGGTTCCCAACATATTAATTTTTAGTAGCCCTAAAGAAGTTTTAATTCCATAATTTATTATTTTTTTAAAACCCTTTAAGTTATTAGATATTATTTTTGCATGGTAGGCAATATCGGGGCAGCGGTCCTAGATCGCCGAATAGACAAATCGGTTCAACTCCGAAATTGGGACCGGCGACCCCGGTCAGGTCAGCTAGCGTTGAGTCACCCAGTGTGTAGTGAAATCGTGTTGATTTTGGCGTCAGTTTGCTTGTCAACCAGTTCTTCATCATAATGTACGCAGAACCATTCTTATTTTCTGATACTTAATTATTTAAATTACGTGATATATATATATGCATACTAACTGGCTTATTCTATTATAATGATCTTTTGTTTTAAAATAATTATTGAATTTTTTGCAATCCTTTTATTAATTAAAAAAATTGCTATTGTGTAGTTTAAGTGTGCCTATAGTGAGAAAAGATAGCAACAGTCTGGTTGAAATACACAATCAGTGAGAAGAGATAATAAACTGATTTAATTCAGCACATGGGCGAATGTTCCGTTTCAGATCTAAGCGATTGCAATTGACCGGTCAGTGGCTGAGTTGGCATCGCGTTTGGGTTCCACCCAGACGTTTCCTCGGCTGGCTAAGTCCTCCATCACAACACAAGCAAAATTTTCCGCTTACTGTTGCGGTAGTAGGAAATTTTCAATTACTGTCGGATTATTCGTAATCCGGGAATGCTTTCTTTAAAAAAAAACCTACCTTAATTCACCCCTGTGGTCCGGACGACAGTGGCGGCGTCGCGACGCCCCCATTTCCCGCCCCCATCCCCATCAGTGGGCGACTAAACGGCGCCGCCCAAGGCCGCAATCCTCCATCCACCATCCGTTCCTCCAGTCCACACGAAACCAACTAAACGTCCAACACCTCCGTCAACTTCGTGCACAGGGTCCACTTAATCACACATCTCGACTATCCCAGATCTTCCAGATTCATTTTCAACAACGGTTTCTTAGTTTGATGTTTAGTTTTAGTGAGGATTCCTCTCAGTTTTCCATTAACCCGTAATGGCGTTTCCGTATATTAAATACTGAGAACATATTATCTTTTCTTTAGTGTCTTCCTCAAGTATCTCAAAATATTACGAATGTTTAATTATATTTATATGTATACATATACATATATAGTTTTATGTATGTCACACCTAATCATCATTATTCTTAAATAATTATATTTATATGTATACATGCACAGTGTAAGTACGTAACACCTTGTCATCATTTTTCTTAAATTATTATATTTATACGTATACATTTATAGTTTATGCACGTAACATCTAATCATCATTATTCTTTAATAATTACATTCATATGCATACATATATATAGTTTAAGTACGTAACACCCAATCATCATTATTCATAAATAATTTTTAAAAAGGTTTAATTTTATTTCTGATATTTTCTCGTGCTAAAACGACACTTTGTGTGTACGTGTGTAGGTATTTAGGTCAAGGTTTATAGTGAGAACATATATTATAAACTGGGTTGATTTATGTAAATATATTGATTATTTTGACATGAAATTTCGATCAAGTTTTCTGTGAATAGAAAGAAGTATTTTTGTATTTTCCCTAGAATTATTGTATTCTATCGATAATAATTATTATATTCACATACATTTTTTAACATTTTACAAAACTGAACAATAATTTCTTTTGGAGGTTGACGGCCTTCGTTGCGTAATGGTCTACGCATTCGTCACTGAGTTAGGAGGTTGCGGGTTTGATTCCCCATGCAGAGCAAAATATTACAAATATGATTTTTTTAAATAGTTCACAGGTGCTAAAAGAAGTCTAGATGTTGTAATGCTGTATTGTTAAGTTCGATGAACTTTACAACATCGGCTCTTGTTGTCTTTGTAAAGAGACAGATAAATAAATAATATATATTTAATATCACGTCGAAAGCATTTCAGACGCATAGTGACCGAAACGCAAACAATAAGTATTATCATGAAGGTACTTACTATCAGAATTCTTATAAATTACTCACTTTATATTGAGTCATTATCTTTTTACATTGTTTGTTATAAAAACAGAAGACACTCAGGTGTTTCATATTAAAAATTGTTCACAGTACAAATAGTAATTAACCCTTCAGGCCTCTGACATATTGACCGTTATATTTCTTCAAGAAGCTGTCAAAAAGTCAGAGAATTAGTGTGTATTTCCGCTTCTCAATAAAATCCATAGGAATAGGATATTTCTGTACGTGTCCGAAAATTAAAAAAAAGTGTTCTTGAAAGGTAATAAAATACACTTTCAAATTTTATTATTACAAATATATAGTTATTGAAATATTAAAATTTTTAATGCAAACATAAAAAAGTTTATAAATGGCTCGCATTAGGTTTTGTCGTATAAACATTGAACTAAAAATTACATATGTTAATAAACAAAATGTATTCTAAATATTAATACCACCTCACTTTTTTCTCATTCATATAAAAATAGTTAATAAAATTCATAAATTTTTCTCAAAATGCGGTCGGAACCCTTGGTTTGATAGAGATGTACATTTTAATTATTATGTGGTTGACTTATACATTTAAATGTAAAGCTTGATTTTTATTCTTTTTAACGCCGTTTAATTCATAATTCTAACTATGACGGTAAGGGCGATACTACGATTTATATGAGACCATATAAGTTGTTCAAAAAGCCAACAAATTGACTCTACGTGTACTAGATCTGTTTGTTCCTAAAACCGAACAAATTAGCCTGAGAAGTTAAAAGATTATTCAATTTATTATCTTCATCAACGCCACCGTAACGGAAATCAGCAATAAGTGTATGTAGTTGTCACCGTGTTCCACGAACCATTGTGAATGTAACGGATGCCTCATAGCCCTTTTGGCCAAAGTGTATTCTCCGCTCTCCAGAGTCTCCAGTACTTCGCGGAGTGAGGAAAACGGAAAAATTTTGTCGTTTGTGAAACTGTTTTTTTGTTGTTTGTTAATAATGTTTAAAATATGGAGCAAAGCAAGGCTGAGGTTCAATTCCTAGATGCGACTGAATCTTTTTCTGATTTTTCTGTTTCAAATTCTCATTGGAGAGTCGCTAATATTGTCTTCAATTATTTATTAAATAATACAATTACCAATAATACAAAAATATATATATATATATGCTTAAGGCATCATTCTTTTGACGGTAATGTATCATAATTCATAATATCTATTATGGATTAATCGATTTACCTCTTCCACGATGCTTTTGTTATTTATTTACAACTATCCGACTTATTAGACTCTCAGCATCGCCCTGGTGAAAGACCACCATTCAAATCGGAACGTTGATGCTTTAAATGGATTCAGACATTTTTGAGCAGATCTGAATATTGAATCATTTAAGATAATATCGACTCGCAATTAAAATATGAAACAGACAAGGGACAGAAAAAAGAAAAATAAAAAAACGGTCGCAAGTCGCAACTGGGATTCGAGCACAGATCCTCTAGTGTTGCCGGAATCTGTGTTCGAGCGCCAGTTGCAACCGTTACCCTTTTTTCTTTTTCATATTTTCATAGAGAGATATGAGATTTATAAGCTTCTATAAGGACGAGTTGTTCCGGAGAATTTGAACAATTCATCAAATTTCAACGTTCATTTTCAAGTTCTGTGAAAGATTTTTTCTAGTTCTGTTTTTATTTCAGTTCTGTCAAGCAACTACCCTATAATGATACAATAACAGAACTTGAATAGAACTTTCACAGAACCCAAAAATGAACGTTTAAATTTGATGAAGTGTTCATACTCTCCGAAACAACTCGTCCTAAGTATTCCTAAGACGGGTTGTTTCAAATAATTTGAACAATTCATCAAATTTCAAAGATGAATTTCAAGTTCTGTGAAGGTTCTATTCAAGTTCTGTTATTATTTCAGTATTGTGTAGCCCCTGGCCAATAATGATATGATAATAGAACTTGAATAGGATCTTCACAGAAAATCAACTTTGAAATTTGATGAAATGTTCAGTGAAACAACCCGTCCGTAAAAAAATGATATTTAGTTTTGAATATCCAGGTACTTCCCAGTTTTCCTTTTCCTCAACTTCTTATCCCTACTGCTTTCAGTCTTAAATCATACCTCAATAGGGTATTTTCAACTGTCGAAAAAAATGCTTTAATTTTTTTATTTATTTTTATATTGAATTTAAAATGTGTCATATTTGATTCGCCGCCAAAAAGTCTATTACCAGCCAGTAGCGTTTTCTAAGTCATAACGTAGTTAGTTCGAAATGTTCGGTTTTAGATGTTTTTGCACTTATTTTTATGAATTTTAATTCGAATCCCGGGAATTTATCTTTCTTTAAAAAAATATAATTCACTTCAACTAGTGCAGCGAAATGTCTGATATGAGGTATGAGACACGTTTTCAAACACGTGATATTTTATTTATTATTTGTTGCCTTATAAGTAATTTATGAGTATTGTACATCGTATACATATGGTCAAATGTAAGAAAATGACAACAATCAAATTGTTCAAGAGATTTAAATGAAAAGCAGAGGGTAATAACAGGGTTCGTCTACATTTTTGCGATGTCCAAATGGTGTTTCCTCCCTCCTACAACCTACAACACGGAATTCTAAGACCCAGGTTCACTACGTTCTTTCAGAAGATAAATATGTTGTTGTTTTTTTAGTCATTGTTCACGATCTATGACTCCGCACTATTAACTACGTGATTATAGGTTTGACACTGGTATTGTGTTAACCACGTAGTTTGATATTCGCAAACGGGAGCTTGTTTCTCAAGAACCTTTTCACGAAGGCTGGCTGTTGAACGTAGGCGGTTTTTCCGTGCTGGTTGATAACCAAGGTTTCATAAGAAGTCTTTTTGGATGTATGGTGAAATGTTTTTTCATGCCGACTAAGTGTGGGTTTACGCTTATGGGATTTATTTAAAACTTAAACATTTTTTAAATTTTGTCTTCTAGTTATGGATTATAGAATTTCACAAGTTATAAACGCATCTTAAATAAACCTTTATTTCGACCGACAGCAAATTATATTTGTTTCCTGCAAGAAGACTGTTAAAATAACAAATCACTTAGCCTACGTGTCAACGACAATTGGTGAAAATTGGCATTATTATTGTATCTTTCGAGCGACGAAGTATTGATTCATCGTTGACATCTGATACGGTAAGTGGATGTGTAAATCGGCCTTTATATGAAGATAATAGCGGCATCGCCTTCGTACAATAGATTGACAATGCGGATTGACAAAGTGTTACGCGATTCGATTCTTAAGTCCAATTTACCTTGGCCGATATAACTATTTAAACTACCAAAACGATTCTTTGGATATGTCAAAAACATCTGTTCCCGTCGTAGGAAAATACAAAATGGTAATGATTTCCACTTTCGCAAAAAAAAACTCTGTCTGCATCCCCGCTTGCACTTTTTTCTCCTAAACCTCATTTTCCATCTCTGTAAGTTTTTATGATAGTTTAGCAAACATCATGGACTCTTATTTTTGAAATTTTCAAAGTTACTATTGTGTTTTGATATACACATAATTCGTAAATATACGATCATTGTTAATATACAATAATAATAATATTAGTTATTTAATATTATTTTTAGGCGTATAAGATCTATCAAAAAATTTATAAATAAAAATGCAAAAATCAGTCATTTTAAATACATGTAGGATAACGAAAGATTTTTTAAATATTTATGTTGAGGGATCAGTAGGATTTATAGGCCCTGTTAGGAGTTCTACCGAGCCGAACCCTTTGATGTGAAAATATTTGGAGTCGGTGAATTATTTTCCCATTTGATCTCTGATGAGTTAACGTGTTGTTCTTGTATTGTTTTGTATTTATTTTGCTTATATAAATGCACTTGCAAAATGTTGATTGACTAGATGATCATTTGTGGAAAAGTGTGTGGAAGGGTTTAGTTTTTCCTATGGGGAAGATTTAACCCGGACATAAAATCGGAAAAGTTATTGTATATTTCGGTCGTTAATATACACATAATTCGTAGAACTTTTATTGATGCTTTGTGTTGGCAATAATTTAATACCTAATTTGAGAATTTTATTAAAGCTTCAATAAAATATAATAGTGTCAATAAATTGATACAAAAGATAAAAGGTGTTGAACCTAGCCAATGATTCAAACTTTGAATCATTGGTTTATGATGAGGATTATAAAATATTATCGTTAGTACATTTATAAAACCATTTTTTTCCATTATGTTGTCATTTCCGTGGAAGAAGATTATGGGTTCGCAAAGTTATTTACTTGCATATCAATCGTCTCACACATTTCCCAAGGCCAACGGAGATCTTAAGAATTTGTTAATATCTTTAACTCGGCGGTTAGTCATAGATAAGCAATACGATACTATTTATATTATGTGGAAATTATTAATAAAAACGTCACGGAGTTTTTAGTACTGAGTATTAATTATTACCATGCGTGACTCGCAGCATCCTTGCAAATTTTTCTATAAAAATACATGGTACCTTCTGGAGTTTGATATCTTTTAACTAATTTTCACGATTTTTCGATGTAAAAAAATATTTTAATATATTTATGAAACAACGATGTCTGAGTATGTAACTTGTCAACATGGAAAGTTGTTACTTGAAAATCAAATTTTCTTGGGAAGGCACCCATCTACCAATAAAAAAACCAGTCTAATCGTCTAATGCCTATTGATCTGAAAACTAGCAAAAAATAATTATTTTACTAATGGCCACTGTACCTACAATCTAGGTACCATAGAATTTCCTCAAAAATATAAAGGATGTTGCACCGGAAGATGATAAGTTGAAACATTTGTACACTAATAATAAAGGATGTTGCACCCAAAGATGATAAGTTGAATAATTTATACACTACACTATAAAGGATGTTGCATCGGAAGATGATACGTTGAAACATTTGTACACTAGAATATAAAGGTGTTGCACCGGAAGATGATACGTTGAAATAATTGTACACTAAAATATAAAGGTGTTGCACCGGAAGATGATACGTTGAAACATTTGTACACTAAAATATAAAGGTGTTGCACCGGAAGATGATACGTTGAAACATTTGTACACTAAAATATAAAGGTGTTGCACCGGAAGATGATACGTTGAAACATTTGTACACTAAAATATAAAGGTGTTGCACCGGAAGATAATACGTTGAAACATTTGTACACTAAAATATAAAGGTGTTGCACCGGAAGATGATACGTTGAAACATTTGTTCACCAAAATTATGAGTACCTATGGAATGGAGCCAAATATGAAGTACCTACGGAGTAAGGTCGACAGGACGTGACTATTTACATATACATAGGTAGTAAGAAGAAAATAACAAGAAGATTATTATACATATATGTACCTAGTTCTTCTAAACTGTGCAACGGATTTTAATTGGGTTTTCACTATCATTTGGAGAATTTCTTCGGAAAGGATAGTGTAGATACTTTCTATAAGTAAGAAGAAAATAACAAGAAGATTATTATACATATATGTACCGTTTGAAAATGTTATCTCCAAATAATATAAAATAAAGTCGCTATACGCGTCTGTTGGTGCGCTTAGTTCTTCTAAACTGCGCAACGGATTTTAATTGGGTTTTCACTATCATTTGGAGAATTTCTTCGGAAAGGATAGTGTAGATACTTTCTATAAATATAATACACGTATATTATATTTATAGAAAGTAGAGAAAAGTCGATGTTTTATAATCAAGTCGTAAAAATATATTTTCGGGCAGTACATTGACAACGCTGGCTAAACCTCATGAGATACGAGTACATCAAAATAATGTACCACGGAATTGTATATCTTAAAATGGCCTACAGCAAAGACCGCGATGGTATGTGTCTTGTCTATGTGTACGAACACAAAGACCGCGATGGTATGTGTCTTGTCTATGTGTACGAACACAAAGACCGCGATGGTATGTGTCTTGTCTCCTAATCTCCTAAGGATAACCCCCAGCACCGCCGGGTACAATGTGTACCTGCTATGTGTGATAGGGTTTTCCAATAAGAGGTGTTATTTTGATATTCAATCGTAAAAGATCAATGGTTTCGTTGCTTGTGTGGCACGTAGCGCCGTCTTGTTGAAAGTAAACGCTGTCCAGATCAATACCATCCAATTCCGGCCATAAAAAACCATTAATCATCTCTCGATAGCGCAATCCATTCCCCATATAGAGCCCCAGATGTGACAATTTTGCTGGTTGACGAAGCCACCGAGGTGGAAATGGGCCTCATCACTCAAGAGGATTTGCATTTGATTCACTCAAGTGAATTTTAATAATTCCAATGCGTTGTTGAAGCGTGTATCGTTCCATTTTTATTAATGGCGTAGTTTCTACTTTTCAAATGTCAAAAAATGACAGCTTCAAAAGTAACATCTACCGAAATAGCGGGCTATTCAAAATAACACCTCTTATTGGAAAACCCTGTATTTTAGCAGGTTTGAATGATAATAAAGAATTAAAAAAGTATGTTTGTTAATAGAATCGATTATTACTGGAACACTGGAAGAGTATAACTGCTTGGAATCATTCACTAGTCACCGAAAATGTTAAAACACATTGTAATTAAAAAAACTACCGATCTTGTGCAATAGGAGATTTGACTCATCTAACGTTCTATTATAAGTATCACGTCGCGTCGTCTCGTTTGCGCGTGCGCAAGATGTACATGTTCCTGCACAATAAGTGTCAGCAGATGTAGATTCCACGTGACCTTATGGCTGCATCTTTTTCCTTTGGCATTACTATTATAAAACCCACTTTACCACTGAAATAAAAGGCTTACTTGCAAATTATAATTATTATTATATAAAACTTACTATAAATATTCAGTCAATTTGTACAATTTTGGGACTTGGGACTCTTGTTCGGTATTCAGATAAAAATAAAAACTTATCTCCGAAAATCAACAATATTGTTTGATCATAATCATGTATGATCATTTCTTTAAAGCAAGATTCGAACCTAATTGTCAAACTAAATTGCTAACTTTATATATATAATGACCTTCATTAGAGCAATGCCGGGCTCATGCACCAGTAAACCAGTAGTTTTACGTTACTGTTTATGTTTTTACCAACTAACTAACGATCGAAATATTTGCTGACCTTGAATATGCTTTGCAGCTGGAGAAATCGGCATTCAGGTGACCCTGCATCGTATTCAGTTCGCAGTAGTGACTTCATTCTTAGAACTTGATTGATGCATGTGGTCAATTTGCCCAGTCAATTTTCCAATGATTGTTAGCGTTTAAAATCGAACTGAAAAGTTGTCAGTCGTCACTGCATTCTTTACTTTTATACTCTTGTTATTTTATAGCTAATCGACAACGAGTAAGTCCATTCATAATTTTTGAATTTGTTGTTTTGACAACTGATAAAAAATTACGAAGAACTTCAGTAACTCTTTCTCACACTGTGATGTAATGAAACACATAGCTTTGTATTTCGTCATTTTATAGTTTTCAAAGTATTTGACGCGGTACAGTAACGAAAGTTTAACCACAGAAACCAAACCAGAAACAGAATACATTCTTGTTTTTATGACGAATTATTAAAATTGAACCAACATTTTTCTAGAATATTCCGCGATACACGTTAATGAAGGAGATTACTATGAAGATTCAAACCATTTTTTGTCGATGTATAGCGTACCGGTTCAAGCTACTGTACGTCAGATAACTTTGACATACAGTGGCTAGGAATATCTCCCTGTGCGAGCCAGAGACAAAGTTCTATGACAGCTTTGCTCTAGAACGTCATGCTGGTATGCCCTGCTTGAACAATAGTTGGTCGTTTAGCAATGCGTGGTTAGTGACAATACACTGGGCGCAATAGTGTATTGTCATGCTTTAGATTTTTATACTAAAGAAATCGAAATAGCCTGGGACTGAGCTTATGCAATGCCATGACTAATGAATTGACTTGGATTGACTTTCTGTCAGAGGGTCATACTAGAGACTAGAGAATCAACACCTAGCTCGATTCGTACTGCCATTCATTATCAGTCCTGATCAGTAGAATAATTTGTTTCTTACTTATATCCTCTCATTCCAATTCCTCGTTGATAAAATCCAGAGTCAATTCAACTTATTATTGGTTCTTGAATGATCACGGAAATGCATACATTATACAGTCAATTTGACCCCATTTGAACTGCTTCATTGAATTTATCAGGCAATTTGTGTATTTATCTTCATCATGGCGTTATCGCATTGTTTTCAACGGTCATCAATAATTTTTAAAAAATGTTTAATTTACAATGCATTTACTAAAAATCTTGCCTAAACACAACTTACTAACTTATGGAGATTAGGACCTTGGTGGATTCATACCTAAAGGTATACCTACCACTGATAGCTTCGTCCTAACTTCTTGCTCTTCATAGTAAACGACATACAGGGTTTTCCAATAAGAGGTGTTATTTTGAATAGCCCGCTATTTCGGTAGATGTTACTTTTGAAGCTGTCATTTTTTGACATTGGACAAGTAGAAACTACGCCATTAATAAAAATGGAACGAGACACGCTTCAACAACGCATTGAATTTATTAAAATTCACTTGAGTGAATCAAATGCAAATCATCTTGAGTGATGAGGCCCATTTCCACCTCGGTGGCTTCGTCAACAAGCAAAATTGTCGCATCTGGGGCTCGGAAAATCCAAGAGTTATTGTTGAAAAGCCTCTCTATCCTCAACGTGTGACTGTTTGGTGCGGTTTATGGTCCGGCGGAGTCATTGGACCTTACTTTTTCGAAAATGAGGCTGTAGCAACAGTTACGGTGAATGGATCGCTATCGAGAGATGATTAATGATTTTTTATGGCCGGAATAGGATGGTCTTGATCTTGACAACGTTTACTTTCAACAAGACGGCGCTACGTGCCACACAAGCAACGAACCAAGAAACCATTGATCTTTTACGATTGAATATCCTAAAAACACCTCTTATTGGAAAACCCTGTATTTATGTAACTAATAACATATTCATATTATGATTTCTTTCTAATAAACAACACACGTGTAACATTTTTCTAACTGGACGAGAAGTTACAATGGACTTATTATCGGCAGTACCACACTAAATGTTAAAGGATTCTATTTAGTTGTTCAAGATTTTTTGTTATTCACCATAAATTGTTAGTTTGCAGATCGCGATAGTTCAGTTTGCCTCGTCACGATGCCGCGGTTTAGTCAAATTTATGTTAGCGACAACTTCATGTTTTAAATTGGTTAAACATTCGAACAGCTCAGGATAATATTTTTAAATGATAGAACCCCTGATAGAACGGAGTTAGGACGGGTTGTTTCACGGAATTTGAACAATTCATCAAATTTCAAGTTAATTTGCAAGTTCTGTGAAGGTTGCTAATTTCTTTACAAAACTGAAATCACAACAGAACTTCAAAAGAACCTTCACAGAACTTCAAAATCAACTTTGATATTTGACGAATTATTCAAATTCTGTGATAACAACCCGTCCTTATTACAGATAAAAAATGTTAAGTTTTGACTAATTGTAATTTTGGCAAAATCACGGTTCCAGAATGAAACAAAGATGAGTATAATAAACGAGTAGTAATTTTTTGTTTCTTCAATACAAAACAGTTCCTACCTTTATTTATGACATCATTGTATTGTGTTGACCGATGCGTCTAGCAGTGTGTGTTGCTATGTTTGATTTTTTTATTACGAGTAACAACAATCAATGATTAAATTATTTTAATATGTTTGCATTGCGTGTATTTGGTGTCCTAATGAATTCCCATTTTAATTATGATCACTGCAATAATTTCGTCACGACCTCAAGGATGTGGGTGATGAGGCGAAGGATATGAATCACCATGTAATAATTATTACTTATAAGTAAGGAGTGACGTAATGTGACGATGCCTGATCACATGCTCAGTGCTCACCTCGACTCCGTTGGCTAGGTGACTATCTGCCTACCTGCATGTTTACTCGATATGAGTCTCGAAGCTAGCCTAGATAACCGGCTTTTGATTGACTGGACTGTATGTGTATAGGATGCAGTCATCTTGTTCATTGTAGCCCCGTTAATTAATACCCACATAATAGGGTGCAATACATACATAATGGTGATTTTCGTTTCAATTCTGCTGGACTTAAAACTGATCATATTTGCGAACGGTACCTACCAATTTTTTTTTATTATTTAAAAAAAAGTTGATTTGCTGTTCTGTACGACCCTGCCGATAAATACATTTTCAAACTACTAATAATTTGGAAATTAATTTATTTAATCAGATTTTTTAAATAAGATATTATCGTCATACACCTGTCTGAACTGCATCTACAACATTTATTTCGTAGCATCCAACCTAAATAATTATTTGTTATTTTTACATTTTGTTGTAAGCCATTTTTACTACTGTTAAATTTTCTTATAAACTCATTCAAAATCATTGACTCAAAAGTTTAACGACCCCTGGTTTAGGGAATACCCGCCTGGCTCAATTCGAGCCCAAAACCCTGTAAACAAAGTACAATAAGTATTGCCACTCAAATGCGATATAATATAAATCTTACCGGCTGCGCCATTGTTGTATTATGGTGTGGTGGCGGAATTTATAAGAATACTCCGTAGGTTCACAACAATTTAGGTTATTAATTAGGCGAAACAACGATTGTGGATGCGACTGATGTTGTCTATTCTAACTGTGATATGTGATGAGAGAGAGCTTAACCAAATGCAAAAACTTATATACAATGAACACTGTCTCACTCTAGTACTGCTCGAGTCATATTAACACTGTACGTATCCTACTTGTTAACCTTCTTCTAAGGACAACACATCAACAATAATAAGTAATTAAAGTAATTTCTTAGCGTGTAATGATTAATTACCATTAATATCTCCTGTAAAGTAGCATTTTTCGCATTGCTGCCGTGGTATAATGGCAACCACTGGCGACATTTTTTAGCAGTCGGAAGTCATTCTTGTACAGAAGAATTTTTATAGCCAATAATTTTTTTTCCTCTTGTCTAATGAAGCTTGACGTCATATTGAAGATTGAAAGCATTATTATTTTTTTATTATATACTATTATTTGTTTGGTTAGGAGATTAAAACGCTGATTTTATAAATGTCCATAGGTACTAAATTCCTGCCACACGACTGATAGCTTTGTCCCAACTTCTTGTTTTTTTTTCTCGTAAACGACTCAATTATAGCGATAAAAGTATTGTTTGTTTTTAAATGCATTTAGGAGATATTTAACGATATTTTGCAATTTTCACATTTAAAAAAATCCATATCGTAAACAAACAATATAAATCAACAGCTTATCTACCACTATTAAGGCAGTTAAAATTAACAATTTTATTTGATGCCTTGGTCGTAGATGTTCGTTTTGCGGGGTACCTACATGTTAAGAAAGTTCAGGGCTGTCAATTATTGTATTTGTGATTTTATATAAGCAACACAAGTCATCAGAGGCACTGCTGAAAACCACATGTAAAGAATGTTCAGGTCTGTCAATTATTGAATTAGTGATTTTATATAAGCAACACAAGTGATCAGAGGCACTGCTGAAAATCACATGTAAAGAAAGTTCAGGTCTGTCAATTATTGAATTTGTGTTTTTATATAAGCAACACAAGTCATCAGAGGCACTGCTGAAAATCACATGTAAATAAAGTTAAGGGCTGTCAATTATTGAATTTGTGTTTTTATATAAGCAACACAAGTCATCAGAGACACTGCTGAAAACCAGCTGTATTACGGGTCCGGAATGTACACCTGAGCAGTTACCTTTTTGTCAATATTGTCAAGTCAAATATTATGATGTGTAACAAGCCAATGATCTACTGACAGTATCATTTTTATTATTAATAATAATAATATTATTATATTATTCTTGTATAAATTTAGTTGACACAGTAGATAATCATAATTGACGCGTTCACTTGTAACACCTATTCTGAAGTTAATACATTTTAAGGCCCCGTAGTAAGCGTTCAAAGATGGTTTGAAAGGGAGATATGTAAATACGAATGTTAGAGGGAGCGCGCTAAAATAAAAAAAATGATAATAATTAAGCGAAAATGGTGAAAATATTTAATAAAACACGACTCGTTTGAAATAGAGCAAAAATCTCTCGACAAATGCTTTACTTAGTTGCATTTAAAGATACACTGTGATCATTTTCATGCCTATAAAATATTAAATAACATAAAAAACGTGTTTATAGTAATTTTCGGAGCTTACTTTTCGATTTTTTTTTCTATCGAATGAATTTCATATTATTAACGTTTCGGCATAACAAATGTATAGATAGTATCTTCAAAAATAACTTTTTTTTAGTTCCAATAAAAACTTAAAGAGTTAACGAGAAAGTTATTATAAATCGGTAGAAATAAGGTATGCGGGGGGGCTTAATTTATTTTGAATTCTTTCTATCATGAGTGAATGAATAGCATAGCTTGGTATTCACACAGTTCAGTTGTACTCAATTTGTATGCTAAACTATATAATAAATAAACTAATTATATGTTACACATATTTTTTATGGAATGAATATTTTAATATTGACTGCATATTCTGAATACAAAGCCCAACTTTTTTTTATTCGATGTTATTTCAATGTGATTAATAAAATTTGGTTTTTGATCAAGTTTACTCTCAATTTCGTTTACCCCGGTTCCAGTTGTTATCAATATTTAATTAATGTTTTATTTTATTTTATAAATTAATTAATTAATTCAATATTTTTATGGTGGAATAACTTATTTGGTAAGACCTCAATTTGTAATATTTAATTATTGAAGATAATGCTAACAACTCTCAAACGAAAAATGTGAAACAGAAAAATCAGAAAAGCTTTTGGTTGTATTTATGAATTGAACCCAGGACATCTGCTTTTCCTGGCTTTGATCTCTGTTCCACTTTTCCCTCAATGATTAAATTAATTAATGAATTAACAATGACCTACTTATCTCTAAAGTATTATTAATTTAACAAATTAAACCGGATCACGCCAATAGCCAGACGACGAATGAATTAATGAGTGTGGGCCGAAACAGACGTTTGTGGCTGTATGTCGTCTCTGCATACCCCTCCGTCGTGATGGTTATTTAATTTCTAACCTTGGTCAGATAATTCTAGTTAAATTCAAAATATAATAACGAGTTATTCCAAACACGAAAGTAATCTCATAATTTTCTTTGACGAAACCTGACATCGATATATTTAATAGAATCGCTATTTGCAAAGACTGCGTTTGCACACGCAGAGATCGAGTCGTTGATCAGTAATTCGCGCAGTGGTCAATATGTCTGCATCGTCGGAGGGAGATTTGATTTAAAGCAAGGGGAGGAAGAAAGCCGTAAACATCTGCCAGATTCAACTTTTAATCCTTTGTCTTGTTGCAGGGTACCGGCCTTCTGTGCACGTTCTACTTGGTCGTGGCGCTGGGACGAGCCTCCCCGCGTCGCCCCGCCCCCCCGCCCCCCGTGGAAGAGGGGCTGCTGGCCGCCTCGCCCAAGGGGTAAACCTGTAACACCACCGACTCCGCAAGTATTTTAATTCTGGCAACACTGAGAATTTCTCCTTGTCTCCCCACTAATCGGATTCCGCGATATTCCATTTTTTCCGACATACTTGTGTCATTCATAATCACGTATTGTTTCGACTTTGATTTTTAAGACTTTTCCTGAGGTGTCAAAATACTGACAATATTACAGTAATCTAATGTGAAGCACACTGCTTAAACTTTTTTTTAATTCTCTCGCCTTTGTTTACATTTTCAACTTAATATTAAATTATTGGAAATCCTGTTAAAAACGGGACTGCAAGCCGCTTCCTGATAAAATATTAGTAAATTCGTAATAATGTATAGTATAGTAATAATATTCCTTCACCTGCGTTTGGTCTTAATAATATATCATGACGAAATGCAAAAATGTTACGATTTTTATGAACACGTGTTCGGAAATCGTGACAAAACATTGGTATTTTACTTAAAGTTTATCATGATATCTATCAATTCATCCGCTAATGGCCTACAATCCCGTTTTAAACAGGAATACGAATAATTTAAATATTTGAGATACTTAATAAATTTTTCAAAATTTTTTATCAGTAAGTTTTCTTCGTGTACAATAATCGAATTTTCTACAATATTTTTCTCTAGATTAGCTATTTAAAAAAATATATATGAATCAATATCTTTTTTCAATAAATTGAATGCATTTGCTTATTTTTATAATGTTGGCATTTTATTTTTAAGCCCAATAAAGAAAAAAATTCGAAATTTTAGGTGATATTTTTCATAGGTTTATTGTATTATTTTTAATTCTAATTATTTTTATGAAGGTTGTGTTTTAATGTTTTTTTGTTCCTATATAAAGAGTTTGTGTTTCTTAATATAACGTGAAGTATCGAGATGGTTATTTATATTTTTTTCGAATTCTATTATATTATATGCTATGCAATTTGAAAACTCTTAATGTTGTGGTAATTTTGTGATATTGTTAATTAATTATTTTACAATATATTTATATGACAGAATTTTTACAATGTTTCTCAATAGTTTTACAATACAAGCAACATAATATATATACTTATAGGACACAGGCAACTACATGTTTCTAAAATTAACCTAAATTAAATATTCAATGAGCGTGATAATGGGTTTAACTAGTCGCTTTTTGTTTAATAATCTTTTTTATTAATAAAACTTTATAAAAGTTGTAAAAGAACGACGTAGACAATACGACAGAAAAATCTATACAATGTCATATATCAGATGAAAGTAAATCTCTAATAAAAACGGATTTTGATAGAGTTTTCACCATCATGTAGAGAATTTCTTCCGGAATGTTTATGTATATAATACATGCATATTGCATTTATAGAAAATAGAGAAAATTCAATGTTTTGCAAATAAGTCGTAAAAATTTTTTAGCTTAACTTATGAGATACATCAAAATAATGTACTACGGAATTGTATATCTTAAAAAGTTGTCACAACCTCAAAGCTTTAACCCAAACCATGTATAAGTCCCCGAGCAACGCCGGATGTTCTTCAGCTAGTTTGTATTAAAATACTTTTTTTTCTTTATATCATATTAATTATTTAGTATTCTAAATTTAAAACTATTATTATAAATTTTACACTTCATCGTATTCTGAATTCTTTAAGATTTTGGGTGGACTTTGATAGCAACTTAAAAGATACAGTCTCTCAGATTGTTGTTAGATCATCCCATCCCTTGTTGATAGAACATAAAAAAGCACCCGACATTTTTTCTAGCTTGAGCCATAAAAAAGTTAACTCGTCAAATATTTAGAGAGGGGTGAGCAGCTTAGCCCGGTTCCACACCGGGCGTGGTCAAATAACATTTTATTTTATTTATAGAGATTATAAAATAATAAATTGTATATTTGCACCTCTGATTTAACTGTTTCCAATATGCATTTATTAAACTGAACTAACGACAAATGGAAAATATCGGCGTCTGAAAATATTTTATTGGTATAGATATAATATATTACTCGTCCAAGGATGGTTGATTCTCTCAGAATTGCTCTGATGAGAGATTACAAAAGACTTTAGCTTTGGTGAGTTTTCTGCTCCCTCTTCTCCTAATAATCGGGATGCGACAGTTCCACTGGTTACTCTTGCGATAGAGATAAAAATTGTTACGAAATTGCTTTTAATTCAGACTTGGGTGCTTTTTTATTTCAATCTAAATGCGGCGTTATTTCGAAAATATTTTTTGCGGAAATCGATTGTCAGTTAAACAAGTCTTAATTTTTTTATAAACATGCACTTCAGATTTGAAGTAAATTGATATTTTAGATTTTAATCTTTCTTAATATTATGTCTTATAATACGTTTAATAACTGCCAATTTAAATTAAAAAATATAATTACCGTGTTTTTTTTCAACCGTAAATGTTCTTAATCTTGCCAGAATTGTACAAATATTTTAAATTAAAACTAATGAAGTAAAACTAGGCAGCTTTAATTATTTAACCAGGGATTACAGGCAAATCGTTTTAAAGAGCGCTCGTTTTTTAATGATCACACCGATAGTGGTTAAAATTTGTTCAGTCCCCTCTTACCCCGCAGTAAGATACCACTAATTTACTACTACACCAGCAATCTCTTTAACATGATTTCACTGTACATCTTAGAGGTTTGAAGTAGGCAACTGCGAATTTTTAAACATATAAAATTATGTCATACATTACATGTTAAGTTATATGTTTATACCATTTAAATATTCTTATGATAATTTTAAATCTCGTATCTCGCAATAATAATAATGTGTTTTTTATAAAATTTGATGATAAAGTTTGGGAACCAAATTTAATTTATGAACATGTGTGATGGTGCTTATACTATGTAAACAAAATAATATATATGTTATGTTTATTATTAATATATCTATATAACGTACCTCAGGAGTCAAGGGTCGGTTCTCAAAACATCATCGTAACATATCACTCACTGTAAATCATGTACCGTTTGTTTCTATAATAAAAAAAACATATTAATGCTAAAATGAGCTGTTTCATGAATTTTCACAAACGAATTTGAGATCTGAAATTTGACTTCTGGGTCACATAGATAGCGTAAAACAAAAACAAAACCATATTATATTCTAATGTTAAGGTTTTTAAAAGAGTTTATATCTGTATTATGATGTAGAATCCACAATGATAGCTACTTATCAATGTGTTCAAAGATGTTTCTACAACTGAAGAAATATTACAATCTTCAAATTATTTTTAATCCATGATTTATATATGTTTTCAGTTTTTTTTTGTTTTTAGTTTTTAGTTAGTCTGGAAAACGCATTGTAAAATGATAATAATGTGTGTTTCTATGTTTATTTTTACTCTTTGATCACGTGAGATATTTATACTGCCATGTATTGTGCGTTGCCCTATAATCCCCAAAAATTTAAATGAAAAAAAACAGTATAAATTCGCAATTATTATTGTTCTTAAATAGGTGTTAAATATATTTTTCTAAAAATATATGAACGTCTCAAATTAATATTTACAAAGTAGAACGAAATGTAATAATTTTCTTAATATTAAAATTTGTGTACTTTTGTAGGCAGGGTACATTTGTATTTTCACGTAAAGTGTATGTAGGTTAAATTTTAAGGTAGATTTTTTACCCGCAAATTAGATTTTAATATAAGATACTTACAGGTGTTTATACATCATTACACAAAGGGTTCAGGAAAGCGAATTTTGCATAGTAATTATTTTATATTTACTAGGTACATTATGTATACTCTCTTATGCTTCTTGTTTTTTTAATACCAGCTCTGCTCTCTAAGTTTATGAAGAAATCATGTAAAACCAACCATTTAAAATATATAAAAAATATATTTGAAATGTGTAACAAATTTTATACTAGACCTGCCATATTTGTGTTCACCTTTATGCAATAAATTGCACAAGTTATACCGAAAAACGTAGTTTGTGAATCATTTTTTTTTTACCTTTCTCCACTTAAAAAAAAGCTCGAATATTGCAAGCAATATTAAATATTAACGTTCGATATTGTGTAAAAAAAAAAAATTTTTAAGAAAGAAATGTCTTGTTTAAAAAAAATTATGTAAATGAATTTAACTGTTGTTAAATGTTATTTCATTTTTGTGATTTAAATGAGTGGAAGGAATGATGTTTAAAAAAACCAAAATAATTATCGCACCAAAGTTTCGTTCTATATACCGAAGAGTATGCATTTTTCACAATAATGTTTTATTATTTTATTTAGTTATACGATCTTACTTATTAATTTGGATGTATTTTTTATTGAGAATAAATCTTTCTTATCAAACGAATTGTATATTATTTAAATAAAAGTGTTATAATTTCCCTTAAGGTTTATGTCACCTTTGAGGATGCTGTGTGGAGGAATTGTGCTACCTATCCTAGCATCTTGAGCGAAAACAGAGTTCATCTTAGAATAGTTACCCACTGATAGCAGAAGGGTTGAAATTTTTAATGTTAATTTTTACAGGTTTAAACATTTTTAGACAAATCATCATTTTTAACTACTAGCTATTCCACTGCTAGACCAAGTCCTTTCTTGTCGTGTCTCGGTTCACAAGTTTCCTCAGCCGCGTTTCGATGAGATGACAATATTAACAGATTTGCCCTATTCTAATTAAAACAATAACAAAAGTTAATTTAAGATAAAGACCGTCAGAGATAAAGTGTATGTGACATCGCATCTTAAACATAATACAAACGAGATACAATTAATAAACTTCTTCTTCTTTCGTATGGTCGGGGGTCAGAGGGGGACATCTAGGTCTGCGAGCCAGTCTAGGGCCTCAGGCGTCGCCATGTGGACCTCATCAATCCCGCCCGGGAATGAATGGAGCGGGCATTCGTTGACCACATGTTCGTTGGTCTGCACCGCACCACATTCACACATCGCTGACTATGGGGGACCGGGTTTTGCGAGGCAATGAGAACCCAATTAAAATATACGTTATATCTATTATGTATACAAGAGATAAATGAGTCACTGTGAAGTGTCTTCGATGTGATTTTCACAGAAACTGCGACGTAAACAAGCGTCAATCCCCACTAACACCAACTCTGCTCTTTCTACCACCACCGCAACAACATTCTCCTCTACTACAAGATCCTCACCAATAACACACGAGTCCAGTCCAGCGCTTCCATCTATCAACGAAGACAAAATTCCTCCTCTCAAAACCAAACCGATTCTGCCTTCTGTTAAAATCCCCCAATATATTTCTCTCCAGAAAACGAAACAGTCCGAGACAGCCATGAATATTGTTCAAATTGCCACTCTGGCACTGAAAGCAGCCGAGCCTCTCAAAAATAACATAACCAAAGAAGTCCGCGACACAATAATCTCATCTTTGCTGGAGATAATTGAGAAAGGAGCCACACTGGGAAAACAACTTCATGCTCTGGAAGTCGAATTACTTGAAACCAAGGTGCAGAATGCAGAATGTCAACTGAAGATGGAAGAAAGACACTGTAGGGAAATGTCAGCTTTCTGCGCCAACTCTCAAAAAGAGCCCGTACTCAGTTACGCCTCGGCAGTAGGGAATCGAGGAGATCGCACCAGACATGCCGTAATAGTGTCGTCATCAGACCAAGAAGCGACGTCAGAATCCATCACCTCAACAATAAAGGATACTATCAAGCCAGCCGACCTCAGAGTGGGTGTCAGTGGTATGTCAAAGGCCAAAAATAACAAGGTCATAATTACCTGCCCTAAAAAGTCAGATGCACAGAAGATCCTAACAGCAATTCCAGGGCTGACCAATGGTAACTTGGTTGCTCATGAGGGCAAACGTCTTAGACCTAATGTTATCTTGAAGGGGATCGAAAAAGAAACACAAGATTCCGAAATATTAGACATGATTGTGCAACAAAATGATACTATCTACGAAGCCACTGGAAATGATAAGGAAGCTATTAAAATTCTAAGATTCACAAACAACAGGAAAAATGATAGGCTACGAAACGTTATTCTGATCGTCAAAAAAGAAGTACACTCAGCTATGTTAAAACAAGAAAGAATAAATATAGGTTTCCAACGAGTCCGAGTCGAAGACAGCTGCCCAATCATGCAGTGCTATAAATGCATGGGATACGGTCACTCCGCCGCGAGATGTACTGAATCAAAAGATCGTTGTCTACACTGTGCTGGTGAACACAAATCATCTGAATGCTCAAAAAAGGAACAAAAAGAAGAATTCCGTTGCTGGAACTGCTTTAAAATGGCCAAAGGCAAAATTGAGGCACCAAAACACAGATCAAACGATAGGGACTGCCCCTACCGTGCCATAATGATGTCACGCACAATGGAGAGAGTTGACTATGGCTAACTCAACTGTAACTACAGCATCCGGGACCCAGGCCAGTATAAATGAATACAAATATGAGAAAATTGAAGACTATAAGCCAATAAAAAATAGCCTTCGAATAATGTATCTTAACGCGAGAAGTATCAGAAATAAAATTGACGAGATTGAAGAAACTTTAAAGAGCATCAAACCCACTGTACACGTACTTGCAATATCCGAAACCTGGTTGGAAGATGGTGAGGAGTGCTTCTTCAACATCGACGGCTACCAAAGTACATTCGCGTCTCGCACCAATGAAAGAGGAGGAGGGGTGATTCTCTACACACACCATTCACTAAATGCTACAACTATCGAAAAACATTGTAGTGAAAATTCTTTCTTAGGAATTAATATCCGTAATAGAAATTTTAAACCGTTAAATATTTATGTTATATACAGAAAGCCTACCTCAAACATTAACGAATTCTTAATGTATCTTGAATCTATTTTAAATAACTGTAGAAATGATACCCTTATCTTTGGTGACTTCAACATTGACATTCTTCAAAAAAATAATACATCTCTTAAGTACATCAACACGCTAGACTCATACAACTGTTTCATATGTAACACATCCTATCCTACACGAGTAACAGATACCTCTACTTCTCTAATAGACCATATCATCTCAAACAGACAAAATATTTCCTCAACTACTGCAAATATAGATGCCTACCTAAGTGATCATAACATTTTGATATTAGATTACCAAAACAGCTTGAAACATCACACTAATAATAGAATACATTCTTTTTCAAACAACACCAAAACCGATAAAAACATGTTAAAAACATATTTAGAATCCCACAACTTTCCACACGAAACCACCAGTAATGCCAATGAAAACTATAATAATTTTAATGAATACATCAAAACAGCAATAAAATCATCCCAACATAAATCTGAGTTACGCATAGGAGACCAACGGAGGGGTAATACTCCATGGTTTGATGCAAAATTAAATGCACTTATCAAACAGCGCAACAATGCGTTTAAACTCTGGAAAAAAAATCAGCAAAGTGATATATTCACAGCACTGAGAAATAAAACAAGAAATCAAGTTACCAACTATAGAAGATATGCTAAAACCAAATACTACACGACTATATTTAAAGAAAACCTGCGTAATCCGCGACAGACATGGAAAATAATAAATGCAATTCTAACAAATAGCTCGACACCCCAGAAAGATGAAATTGAATGTCTTCTCATTAAGAATGAAGAAATAACATGCCCAACACAGATAGCTTCAACTTTTAAAACAACTTCTTTATATCAGTTGGGGAAAACTTAGCAGCCACAATTGCATCATATCCAGATGATTCTATCACTATAAACACGGATCAAAAAGCAATCCAGTCCTTATACATGGCCAAAACAAATAAAACAGAAGTTCTCAGTATCATCTCTCAACTAAAGTCTAATGCATCTCCAGGTTTAGATGGAATTACACCAGTGTACCTGAACTTTTGCAAAGATATATTAGCTGACCACCTTGTTTTTCTTATTAATCAATCCCTGGATAGTGGAATCTTCCCAGATCAACTAAAGATAGCAAAAATAATTCCGATTTACAAAGATGATTGCAAAAAAAATCCTTCTAATTATCGTCCTATATCCATCCTATCTGTCGTCTCTAAAGTTTTTGAAAAGGTTATTAAGCTTAGGCTCACTAAATATCTCTTATCAAACAATTTACTCGCATCCCAACAGTATGGATTCAGAAACCAATCTAACACAAAATGTGCTGCCTTCGATTTTGTATACGCCCTCCAAAAGCATATAGACCAGGGTAAGCATGCTGCAGGCTTATTTATAGATTTAAAAAAGGCATTCGATACGGTTGACCATGGGATACTACTAAAGAAGCTAGAACACCTAGGCATAGTAGGCACTCCCCTGAAGTTACTGTGTAGCTACCTCTCTAATCGACACTGTCAGACCTTTGTTGGAAAAGGGACAAGCAACATGGGAACGATAAAATGTGGCGTGCCTCAGGGCTCCGTACTTGGACCATTGCTATTTTTAATATACATTAATGATATTGCTAAATGGGGACTTAAGGGTACAATACAACTCTATGCAGATGACACAGTGATTCTTTATCACAATAATGATTTAAACGAACTTGAAAAGGAAATGGAAAGGGATATAGCTTGCCTGGCAAACTGGCTGCGATTAAACAAACTTAGCCTAAACATAAAAAAAACACATTACATACTGTTTGCAAATAAAAAAAATGTAAGTCTTAATATAAGTCTTGATAATAACCGCCTTGAAAGGGTTGATGTTACAAAATATCTTGGCCTTTTCATTGATTCACAACTCACATGGAATCACCAATTTAAACATGTTCTATCCAAAATTACTCCTATAACTGGTGTTTTATATAGACTTCGCGGGTTACTTCCTCCCTCTCTATTAAAATCGATTTACCATGCTATGATTCACTCACATCTAATATATCTCGCCGGAATCTGGGGATTTGCTACAAAAAAAATGATTTCAGAAATCCAAGTCGTCCAAAATAGAGCCCTGCGAAATATTTTCAGTCTACCTTGGGACACACATGTCAAAGACATCTACAGAAACACCCAAATACTTCCTTTTAATACCATTCCCACTTTTGAAATAACGAAAACTATATTACAAGTAATTCAACACTCGGCACATTCCAACACTACACTCTATTACAATTGCGACGTACACCAACACAACACAAGAAATCACAACAAACTTCATATACCAAAAATCAAATCAACAAAATATGGACTAAGATCCCTAGAATACATAGCTCACACAAAATATAATCAACTACCCAACGAGATCAAATGTGCAAGTCAAAGTAAAAAGATCCAAACTAACATGCTCAAACTTCAACTTATTAATGACTATCTGAAATAATAATGTTGTGTATGTCCCATCATATGTCCATTTAATACATACAACTATATGTTTCATGTAATGCGTATCATTCCCGCAATGAGTTTATTAACTCCTGGGAGTACGATGCTTTATATAATATACTATATTCTGTATTGTATACTTTTAATAAATAAAAAAAAAAAAAAAAAAAAAGTAAAAGTGATCCTATTGTTATTTCAAGCATCTTTTGCATGAAATTAACGGTATATCAGTAATCAACATTATTCATTACACGAATTACTCATTTTTTTATTACGAGTCAGAAAAAACTACTCGAGAAACCGCAAAGTTTTCCCTGTCCGTCTTGCCTCGTTCGTAAATTAGTAATTTTAATACGCATCACAATAATTATTCAGAGTTATTATAATATAAAAAAAATATCACTATACATAGGAGATACAACGGTGATCTACAAGAAAATTATCGCCAAATTTTCTAACTGCCGAGTAGGTACTATAGAGCTACGGAAAATACCTAAAGAGATTCTGCGCCAACTTCATTGATAGCCTTTTATACAGTATGTACATACCCTACGCCAATCCAACAAAACAATCCACAATTCCAATGCTGCCAGGATGCACTTCTCCTTGATGGCCCTTTGGAGACAGGAGACCCTCGACATTATATGCATGAGCTCACAAAATATTCCGTATGAAATCATTTATTGTAGGTAATATTATTATTTATGTTTTCTTTGTATTGTTTTTGTTTTCTTTTCTCTTATTCTTTGTATATTTCCGGAATGGAAGACACTCCGTTGCACTTCATATAATCCTACTAAGATTGTATTTCAGCGAGGCAATAATCATCTTAGAATTGTAGGTTTTTGCAAGCCGTGTAGAATTATTGTTATGATTCACAATTTGAATACAATGTAATATAAATGTTCGTGTACGGAAAACAAATATCAGTGTGTGTGTAATGATAAATTAGTCGTTCTGTACGATTACGACGACATTACTATAAGTAAAAAAAATGGCCGTCGAAATAATCATTTCGACAACAAAAGGGACAACAATTATTGTTGTCCTTTTTTCATGTTTTTTAGACATTCTGTTTTCGAATCGAATTATCTATAAATTTGGTAAATATTTACTTTATTCAACCACACTCAAACAATAATTTGTATATAACTTAATGAAGTAAGAAAATTAGCGGATTTATAAAATCATGCATTTAAAATAATAGTTATTTTGTTCAAATTTTCAAAACGGATAATTTTCCATCTCGTGTGGCCATCTTGAAAGTTGATGGTGTGGCGGAGTACAAAATAAATACCAGAAATTTAAAAATTAACCATAATTTTCTTTTTAGAATTATCTTAGGCACTTTTTGCTTGAAATCTCATCCACTCTTCCTAGATTTCACCGTTTATCCCATACGTTTAGGTTCTACAAATTTGGCACATTATGGAAAGCGATCGCTCTAAATATTTTTGCAAACTTGGCATAATATGCCAAAAATTGCTCGAATGCATATATTATGCAATTGTACACATTATGCAAATATTGCTTTTTTTGTGTTGTAGAAATTCTTAACAATCAGAATACGATCGATAGGCGTAATCGAAAAATATGTTTCTCAAATAAAAAATTACGACACCAAAAAAAATATTTAAAGTAGGAACTAGAATCTAGAGATCTATTCATTTGAACAGGCGGGAATAATTAAGCTACTAAACATAGCCGCTTTGTAAAGAATGTCTCGTGTTTTGATCGAAGCAGTTAAGTTAGCCGGAGACGGAGATCGGCAGTGATGTCAGCGACTATGAGATCACCAACAACTAAAACTAACCTCAACGTCCTCAACCAATCCCAAGACGAATTCTACACACTTCTTCTACTCGCAGAAACTACAGCGGAACGCGACGCCGCGGAATGCCTTCCAAGGTTCAACTGGTGAACAGACAGAACGTTTACTATAGTACATCTATTGGTTTAAATATATTTATTCTTTTTTTTTGGTTTGTCCGAGGATTGAACTTTTCTTCCCAATGACTGGAGACAATCGCGCTAACGACATTTATTTTAATGTCATCCAATTTCATTGCCACCAAACGTTGATAGAATGCATTGTCATCGATTATTTATCTGTCGAGTTTCAGCTCGATCGGATGTCAGGAAGTGGGTTAATTTGTACCAAGATTTGCATTAATTTATTCACGCAAACGAAATTCAAATATATATATTTGAAAAATTAAATTAATACATGATTTATAATGTTACACCGCTGCGAACTTCATTAATTTTAAATTATTTATGGTGTTTTTAATATTCCCTAGTTATTTTCGTTCGTCTTAACCATACAAATCATTCTTGTGTTTACAATACTAGTAAACTGCTTTCTTCTAAAATACAAAATTTATTTTAATTTAATTTTATTTTATTAGGAACATTAACATGTTTATAACATAACATGCATAGAGAGAGAGAAAAAATAAGTAAAAGAATTAGGTTACAACCCAATAACCAATGTTAAGATGATTTATACCGGGTTTTACAACCGTTGCCTGTGCAACGATTGTAAAACCGTTTAAAATGTTTAAAATTGTCTGTACAAAGCCTTGGTTTTCAAACGTTTGAAGGATGTTGAACATTTCAAACCGTTACTATTGATATTTTTTAAAAGAATTACGAAAATTCACATTTTACAAATGACAACCTGACGACATTTGAAAATCTTCTAGGTACTACCATTACAGTAAGTGGAAAATTTTGCTTGTGTCGTTATGGAGGACTTTGCCAACTCAATTTTACTCACTACGCCTGTGTAACCCAGATGTAAGTCCAACTCAGTCAGCGATCGGTCAAAATGGGTTGAAAATACGAGCTTTAGCTTTAAGATAAATTTGGCGTTCCATATTCCAATTTTGCCTGTCTTAAAACGGGAATTCCTCCTAGTTCCTAGTTGGACAGTTAAAACATTTTTCAAATATATATATATCCTGTATATCAAATATATGAATATACCTCGATAGAAAAAACCAGCACCGGAAACAGATTCAGCAGACCACAAGCTATTTATTACCTTACTCTTTTACTTCTTATTTTTCTCATTTAATATATATATATATATTATACTGTTATTTTCAAAATAATATCGACGTCGATGATCTCAACACTCCTAACGAACAATGTCGGATGTGCAAAAGTTTCGTTTCTACGTGTGTAAAGTTTTGTGTCTACATGTTTATTATTTTAGAGGGCAAGAAAAGTAATATTAGTGAATTAACAATATAATTTAAAATATCTTTTCATCAATCACTCTTATTTCCATACTTACCATTGCCGTAGCTTCATTAGGGCAGCATAACACTACTGTAGAAATTATAATGCCCTGGGGGCCTGCTCTGTATCTTTCGAAACTTTCCTGTCGCCGGTTTAGCCATGTCACAAACCCGCATTAACCCTTCCCTTACGGTGTTAAAAAATTCCACGTCTTCCGGTGCTATACACTTGGTAAATATTTATATATTGTAATTACTTAATGCAATAATAGAATATCAAAATATTTTAACCCTGTGTATAATATATTTAAAGAGATTTTGTTAATTAGAGACGATCTTCACTCAGTTGACAGCACCGGCAAGGAAACGTTAAATCACAAACTTACTGGTTTGTTAACCCGAAAGATACAGAGTAGGCCCCTTATGTAGTAGCGAAACCATGATACCTAGCACGGTTTATCGATAAAGGTTTTATCTATAATGTCGATATCTTATCATCTACAGATCGCCAACGAACAATTAAGTGTTCTTAATTTATTTTCGTGAAACTGTAGCAACTTTATTATCGATATCGATTATTATTGTTATCGAAAATGGATTAATCGACTGTACTAGTAGATACCTTGGTCGGCAATAGTTAAGATAAAAGTTATTATTTTATTTAAAATAAAAGTTATTATTTTATTTATTATATTGTGTACACTCATTTTTATATTCAAAAAATAAGCATTAAACAGTACTTACACATTAATTTGCACATCCGACATTGTTCGTTCGTTGAGATCGTCGACAATTTTACAATTATGTATTTTTACCTATATTATATAATAAACCTATGTTGTTCTCTGTAAACATGATATTATTCATTCATTAACTGTTATTTTTTGTCTACGAAAACTTGATTGGATTATTCAGAAACGTGCAGCTTCTAGACGCAAGTCGGAATTCGGAAGGCTCCACTTTTTCCTACCGACCGACGCAGGCGCTCTATATCGAAGCGGTCTTTGGACAAATTTACTTCAGTTGAATGTAGTTTGCTTGCGTCAGTGCTGCCTCGCCCGTCACCTGTGTTCAGTGTAGCTGTGGTTTTACCATTATTTTATTGTGTTTTATAAGTAATTTGGTGAATAAATCAAAATGGGTTGTGGCACCAGTTTCGTTAAATACGCTCTCTTCCTGTGCAATTTGATATTTGCGGTGAGTACCTACCTGGATTTAATTGAAGAAAAACGTAAAATTTTCAACCCGCGTGATTGTTTTTCTATGAAAATTGTTGATGAGTTACAAAGCAAATATAGATTTTTTTAAATTTCACTGTGCTTGTAAAGCAGATCGATATTATGTTTGACATCGTTAGAATTTTCGGCGGTTTATTTATTCTGGTCTGTAATATAATAATGGTGTACAATATTGAGTACTCGCGCCATACTATTTTAGTAATTCGGATAAGTGAATGGTGCGGGGCGTGTCAACAGCCACCTGTTGCTTGTTTCCCGCTTAATTATGGCGAACAATTCCTTGTATCTGGAGGTATTCAGTCTCATCAGCAATGTCGGTAAAAGGTTAAATAATGTGTTGCCGCTTTCCAAGGGCGGCGAGTCAGGTGCGGTTTGGCCTGATTCAATGAAAATTTGTTTATTTTCACATCCCGCGCCATCTTGTTTACATAAAACGGGTCGTACCGTAGGTAGTATGCCAACCTCAATCAAAACACAAATGTAGTAACTTAGTTATATTATGCAGCCCACATTTGTATCGACATGAATAAACTGTACCTGGTGTATTATGTCTCATGCACGCAGCAATCCTGTTGTGCAAAATGCGTTGGTATTCTCTATATATTTCTCGGCTCTTTATCCTGTCCTTTACCTGAGAGCGGCGGTTGACGGTTGATCAACAGGTCGGCCAGGTATTTTACGGTTGGCGTTGCGTCCATTTCTGAATTTGTGTAGGTACCTACCCATCCCTTGTTATTAAAGCTTCACTCTAAACCCGACGAGGAATCACGAATCTTGACTAATAAATTATTATGTTAGGAATGAGCTAACCGGATAATTTACCGGCAAGACGAAAATTTACATATGTAAGTAATGGGAGTATGCACCCAGTATTGGGAACAGATATTGCTTGGTCGGCGAGGTCAAATGATGTCCTTGACTTCTATCTCGTGGTTCGCTTGGAATATTTGGAAATATTTATAGTCATTTTTTTCAAATTTTCCTTTTACGAAAATACGCATACCTGTTAACCATTGAATAAATAAAACTCCCAAAATATTTTTATTATTTTATAACTGTGAGTAATATTTATTTAACAATCTTGTTTTATGAGTGACTTATTAAACCGAGGTGTAAAGTAGGTGTGACGAATATGACTCATAGAAATACATATGTGAGTGGTAGGTACTCAGAAAATGGTGACATGTTAAAATGTTGTCTTCGGGGAAATTAAAATATATATAACCGTATATGGGTTTACTTTGTCCTCTCGTTAAAATTATTTAAAACACCATAATAAAATTAGTTAGGTATCCACTTGTAAAAAGGTATTTGGTACCTACCTACATTTTGCCACTCAATGTTAAATGAAAATAATATTCTTTTTGTCTCGTTAGTTATTACTGGTTTCGTGGGTGGACCTTCTATTAACAAAACCAATGGAATCTCATTCTGATGATCGATTCTTCAATAGTGGGCTATTGAGAGTGTACTTGTACACGCAAGGTACCTATATGTCTATTGAAACATTTATTCACGCCACATTCCCGAATTTCTTGACGAATTTTGCTGGTCGACAATACGACGAGTGTCGTATACTCAGTCAGTGATCCTTTGTCAAATAGAACAACAAATATTCAATACAACGAGTGTCTAATAATAATAATTGGATAATTTGTAGAGCGCCGTTTTTGTGAAAAATCACCTCAAGGGCGCTGTACAATTTATTTCCTAGGATCTACATTTGTTATTTAGAAAAGATACCAAAAAACTAATGTCGTATAATTACGTCGACGGCCGGCATAGTCCAGTGGTAACGCATTGGACTGCCATTCCGAAGGTCGCGGGTTCGAACCCGGCGTGCGCAAATAAATTTTATTTGATTAATTTGTGTTATTTCACAATTAATTAATTAAAATATTTTTTTTTTTTTTTTTTTTTTTTTTCTTTCTTTATTCATGAAATATTAATGTGTACAGTTTTTACATGCTTTTCGACTACCACACTAGACACACGCCCGTATTATGGTAGTCGAATATATAGTATATTTGCGGCACGTTCCAGAGTGGAAGATACTACCAGTATCGCCCTGGTGTAAGACCACCATTCAGAATTGAAACGTTGCTCCAAATGGCTTTAGCCGTGTTTAGTGACTAGATCTGAATAGCCAGGTACTTCCCCACCTTCCTCTTTCTCTTCCCCACTTACCTTCAGCCTCACAACATCCCCCAATTGGGGATGCCATAGTCTCACTGGCTCCAGACGGGAGCAGTTGGGACTCTTGTGAGGTATTCACTATAAAAAAAAAAAAAAGTCAGTGATTCTTTTGTCAAATAGAACAACAACAAACAATTCGCTGGTCGACAATACAAAGAGTGTCTAATGTCATGTACGCCGTCAGTGATCATTTTGTCAAATAGAACAACAAACAATTCGCCATTTTGCGAACAATTTTCATCTTTGTGAATGCGACATGTTCATTAAAATTATGCCAGATGTGTTAATTAATCTTTATCTTATAGTATGAGACACATTGAATATTGGTACTATCCAAATCTGACTAGTAGAAAAGTTGCAGATGACTAACGAAGGTTGTTTAATCGTAGATACCAGTAAATAAATAAATGCGCATTTTTTAACATTATTTTATACAGTGCTTCAAGTATTTTAATCACCAATAAAACTATGATAACCACAGTTATTAAAGGATTGAAAATGAACTGAAGGACTCGTGAAATTTGGAAATTTGATATTTGTGAAAGTCTCGAGAATCGCTGCCCGTTTTTTCGTACTACCTAACCAATTCCTTTACCTGCTTGTGAAGAAAACATTCTATTATTTTCGACAATTTCACATGACCTGTTTTTCAAGCATATCTTTCTCACTTGCGTGCCTTTTCATATTGTACTCATCTGCCCTTACAACGGTCATAGTATCGATCCATGTAGCTTAAATGTTCTAGAAAGTGCTATCTTTTTTTTCAACCGCAATCTCATTAATTAGACGTTTTAGTAGTCGTTATCTTTTATATTTTCTTCTAGTTCTATTTGTTCTAGTACATACCTATATGAATTGTTCATATCTTCCATCAACACAATAAATACTTCAGTATGTCGACTCAAGATAGGTAATAGTCAACATCCGTCATTATCTAAAACCAAGATGATTCATGACGATTTACAATTATTATTACATTATTACCAAGAAGTTGTGCTAATGAAACTTCTAACTCGTTTTCCGTCGGTGATGCGCCCGTACTAGGGGCATTCGGGCAGACCCGGGTTAATTTTGATTGCAGTTTGAGAGGGATTGAAAGTAATAACGACATTATTTGTCTATTACGTTTATTTACTTGTTTCTCTATAAAGAAACTAGAGTTAAACTTCTACATTAATAATTACCATAAAAAAATTGTGCCTGAAAGAAGAGGAAAATACTCTATTCTGCCCCATCCCACAGGGTTCAGTGGGAAACGAACCAGGGGCACAATGGGGTACTAATTATTAGGACAGTTCACAGACGAGAACACTCGTGTGATAATTCCCTGACGTGTTATCAACAACACCTTCTGGATCTTTTCCTAATATATCTCTCTAAGGTTGATAAATGCACTTCAAACCCCATTTCTCCACTGACGACCGCATCTACAGCTTGGTTCATAGCATCCGTAGGCCTCCTGCCGGCTGGATTTTCTGATATATTTACGCACTATCTGCAGACGACATAAAATGCATATGAATGAGGTATACCGTATACCCCATTGTGCCCCGTTATGACTCCGGCACCCCGTTCCGCTACTACATACAATAATTTTCGAAGAGAGTAGATATAAGAATGAAGTGTAAATAATAAATTGGTTACTGATAGTTGAAATCAATTAATTGTTTCGTATAACCTAATAAATGTAAAAGCTTTTGTATACAATATTGGTCCATTTGTAAAGGTAATTACCATGTAAATTGTAAATATTTTCGATAGTGATGGTAGGTAATAGCCATAACGTATAACTTTTTTTAATCTTGAAAAACACGGAAAACTTTGATTAGTTAAGTTATGTTCCTGTTTATCGATCGCTGTAAAAAAACTTAAGTGAATCATCATTAAAATAATGTACGAAAAAGCGAACCATGTTTTAGGCTGTGACAGATCAATTATTTTTGAGTATAATTGTGTCATATTAATCCTTTGTTTTCAATACTTTTTTGTATTTTTTTGTAACTTTTTTTAGTTTTTTGTAACACTTTTGTAATTTCAATTCAAATAAATATAATGACTCGTGACACTTCCGCTTCGAGAGGGTTGGTAACGTACTACACGACTAACATAGTAACATGTCCGACGTAGTAACACGGACATAGATATATGACCAGAATAATAAATAAATTGTACCGTTTATATACAGCTGCGAGTGTACGAAGTGTGCGGACATCGGATATGGATAATGATAATACCGCCCTGGATTAATAGATGTGTATTGATTTCTTCGTGTATGTATTTATGTTATGTTATGACCTGCTTTGCAAGATGGACAAGAATACAAGTCATTCACGCGGAGCAACACCCCCCCAGAAAATACTATTTTTTACAAGAATTTGGCAGACCATTGTATCATAACAAGTTTTCAGATTCTCACGGCCAATAGTGTAGTAATTTGGCCTTATTATGAATTAAACCACGTGGTGCTTCATTTTTTATTAATTATATAAACATGGAACGATCATAGTAACAGATAAAAGAAGCAAGGAACAATTTTAACAAACCAACTAAGTTCATCGTCAGTACAAATCAATGGCCTAATGTTTAATTCCGCAAGGCGAATCAGTCTTAGCTATTTACTACTTCGTCATTTCCAAGTCTCGCTGCCATTCGCCACTTTCTCGGCACACCTTAAAATTCTTTTCTGTATTCAGCACCGAAGAACGATGTTCGATAGCGTCAACTTGTAACCTGTTCATAATAATATAAAAATATTATTAAAGTGTTTTGTGAACACTATTTCTTTGGTTGCCTTTTCTGCCTTAACTATGGAATCAAATATCAATACGGACCATCGTTTGCTACTAGCTTTAATGAATTTCTATGTTATTAGTTGTTATTATAAGAACACTGTGTATTATATTAAAATAACATGTATATATTATAATAACACTGTGTATCTACACCTACTCACCCTTATAACATAAGAAAGAACATTATAAAATTATTTTATGTGAATACCGCACAGGAGGCAATGGTATCCCCAATTCGAGTATATAGTGAGGAGTGAGGAGGGGAAGGAGATAGGGTAGAGGACGGTGCTTGCTATTCAGATCTTGTCACCATACAGAGAGCATCTTCCACTCTGGAACGTGCCGCAAGTATACCGTATATTATTTTATTTGAAATAATTGTGAAAATAACACAAATCAAACAAAATATACATGCGCACGCCGGGATTTGAACCCGCGACCTCTGTTTTAACCCACTTCTCGACATCCGATCGAGCTGAAACTCGGCAGATAGAATCGTTGTCGATTTTTATATAATTTTTTTTAAATACATCATTATTAATAAAAATATATTTACTATTGTAAAATACTTTTCGGGTTAATTTTTTTAACCTATGTTTTTAAGTGAATACTATATCAAACTTGTACAACTAAAAAAACTGTCCAACATATTGTCGTATGTGAATTGAACATGCTGTTTCCATAAGGCCTACATTCGCATCGGGCATCATACTGAAAATATAACATATTGATTTGCTGTCAACTGATATACCTACAACGCGTTTATATGTTCAATTATTTCTCGTGAGAAGCGTTTCAGGTGTCCACTTAGGTTTAACCACAGACCGTGGAATTGGTAGTGGGTAGGTACATTTATTTACCGGTGAATGATAATATATACTTTTATACTCGAGTATTTTTATTATCTCTCAGTTTTGTAACGATTGATGTAGCTGCCAATCGAAGATAAATACTTGATAATTGCCGGTTGCAAAAGTAATGCTTGAAATGGTGGGCGTGCCACAAAAACAAGAAATAATAACAGTGTAGGTATATTTACATTATACCTGTAATAATTAATGTCTATTTAATTGACTTTCTTCTCGTTTAGTATTTCATTGTTTCTGCTTCCCAGGAATACATGGCTCTGGCGAAATAATACAATACTGTGAAATCAAGAGTCGGACAAGACCAGAATGTGGATGAAGCACGATGGTGTCCATTGAAATGGTTGTGTGGCATTCTACCAAAACCTCCAAGATCACAAGGCCGGAACACTGAATCAAATCAGTCTCCTAGCTTGTATGGGAACCTCCAAAAAATGTATTTTTATTTATTTTTTTAAATTAACTAAAACATTTTAAGATGTTGTGATAAATAATTAAATTCTATCCCCACGGCCACTATAGTCGGCAAACATGGCGAGCACTAGATGCTAGCTTCTAGACACATTAGTTTTGGTATCTTCCGACTGAAAATGCCATTTGTTATATAATAACAACATTAAATAATGCCTCCTTCACTATTTACAATTTAATGTTCGCATGTAATCTTAAAGGTAAGTACGTAATGCGATCAAACGAAAAGAAATTTTCGGAGCACATGTTCAAAAAATTTAATTTTATCGGAACAACAAAATCAAAAGTTTTTAATAATTTAAGATAACCTGGTATCCGATAATCCAATCAATCAAAAGTGTATTTATATTTCGCTTACCATTTATTAAATATTTATCACTTAATTCTTATAGCTATTTTCATTAATCTGATAGTATTATTACGCTTGCGTCTGAACGATCTAGGCCCTCTGATTGGTCGAATTCAAATTGTGTTTCGTGTAAATCCCGAATAGGGGGTCTGCAGGCAAAATTCGACCACCCTGCCCCTCTGGCGGTATAAGAACGAACCAAATGACTGGCGCGAATATTTAAATATGCAGCTAACAATTCGCAAAATTAGTTGACTATTAACAAGCGTTTAATAAGAAGATTTCTTCTGGAAGTTTATCACTTTGTGATGGCATTATTTATTTTATTAAAACATAAATAACTTTGTTTACATCACTTAATTACATACAACCTATACGTGTTACATGAACGAAGTTCACCTCATCAGGAGTAAGTATACATTGAAGTCAAAAATCCCTCTTTTGAATATTTTCCCACTCAACTGGTCTTTCCCGTCTAACGATATTGTAATTCCTAATTCTGATAAACCCCGCCCACTCTAACCCCTCCCCCTCCTTCCATTTATTCTTTCCAATTGTAATCTATATTTAATTTTTGACCTCGGAGTATACTTACTCCTGATAAGGTGAACTTCGTTCATGAAACATGTAGTGGTTATATAATAAAGTGATGTAAACAAAGTTATTTCTGTTTGAAATAAAGTTTAATAAGATTACATTATTTTATCTATTTCCTTTGTATATCAATAAATATGTACGCAATAAAATGTGAACATTTTGTTTATTTCTTTATTGGACAATTTTTATAGCGCCGAATTGTGTGAGATATTACCTCAGGGGCGCTATATTGTAATAATCTATTAACCATATATACTCACACTCACCCTCTCTCTGTGAATAACCTAAGGCTAGCTTTAGACTTGTAAGTTTTTTCGTAAATTTACGACTTCTAGCCAATGGGCATATTGCATTTTGAAAATACAATATGCCCATTGGCTAGAAGTCGTAAATTTACGAAAAAACTTACAAGTCTAAAGCTAGCCTGATATGTACCTTTTAAATGTAACTGTTGTTAGTATCACTTAAACTGGGCGAAGCAAACCAAGTGCCGCCCGCAGGACCTAGCTGCAAAAACCCGCGGGGCGGGTTTTTAACTGCTAGTTATCAATTATTATTTTAATTCTATTTTAGGGTATTGGGGAAATAAACAGTTTTACAATTTTATACAAATAATTACATTTTACATGTTGCATTAACCAGTGAAGTTTCCACATAAAAATTCATGTTACTCGTACATACAGAAAAAAAATAACACACCTTAATGAAATTAACTGAGATATCTTAGATATTTTACACACCTTAATGACAACACCTCAATGAAAATAACTGAGATATCTTGTGCTACGTATACATACGCGAGCCGAACTGCCGAACTGAACCTCAACTTATGGGAAAGGAACAAATCAACCGCAAATGGTGCGAAACGCTGCCTGCTGTTGCTTCGTCCCTTTCCCGTAATTCGTGGCTCGGTTCACGTAAGTTCGCAAATGTTTACGTACCATTAGATAGCTCATACACAGCAAGGGGAGAGGGTACGTAATTAGCGATTTGATTTAATTTTCTCCAATATGCATTTAGTAAACTAAACCAAGACAGATGGAAAATATCGGCATCTGAAAATATATAATTGCATTTAGTGCACGTCCTTCTGAAAAATGAATGTTGTGTATAGTTAGTTTTTGAGTGTGGGATAATGTGTGATTATGCTTTCTTAGAATAGTAGTAGACTATCATTTTATAGTAGTAGACTATCATTTTATAGTAGTAGACTATCATTTTATTTCAAATTTATATTAACTTTTTCGTTATAAATTATTTTTGAAGTGAAACTTCTTTACGCGCGTCATGCAATTTCTAGGACCGGAGTAAAACCGACTCATGACCGAAACGAAAATGCGGGTACCCCCACCACCGATTAAAGTTCATTTGATCTAGTCAAAGTTTTGAAGTAACATATAAATGCTTCTTAGCTCATCTCGACAACTGGCGTTGGTGGTGTAATGGTCAGCATAGTTGACTTCCAAGCAGTTGATCCGAGTTCGATTCTCGGCCATCGCACATTATTTTTTTGTTTTTAACGCCTTTTTCATTCAATATCTTATTTTTTAGTAGGTCAGAACATTTTTTAAAAGAAAATAATATTGCAAAATAATAAAAACACTTATCTCACTGTGATAAAACATTACTCCGCTAGAGCGCGCTTTGCGTTATTGTGTTGGATTAAAATTATTATCTAATCCGTATATTATGATAATTGTATTACATTTATTTAATTAATTTATTTATTTTGATAATATGTAATAATTTACAGAAAAAAAAATTAAAACTATCTCCCTCTGATAAAATATCCGTTCGCTAGAGCGCACTACGCGATCTTGTGTGGGATTCTATTTCTGTACATTGTACATTATTTTTTAAAATATATTATATTTTGGGTGTGATGTAGGTAACATTATAAAACATAACAAGCTCTCATATTTTCAGAACCTACATAATATAATCAATTTATGCGGCTTTGCTTACAGTTGGTGCTCAGCGTGGTTGGCTTTCAATCAGTTAAGCGAGGTTCGATTCTCGGCTGTGGCATTTTTGAAGTGAAACCTTGTTGAGGTGGGGGAGCCGCTCACGAACGTTCTCTCTCTTCTCTTCTTTCCTCTCTCTCAGACACCAGCGAACTGCGCCACGCCAAGCATCAGCTGAAACTAGAAGTTTCACTTCTGTCTTGCGTAGGCTTGACACACCCACTTTTTTTAATTTATGTTTCGTAATTGGGTGTTGACATTAATTATTTAATTAATCTTGATCGAAAAAAAGGGTATTTGCTAAGGTTTTATTTACGTTTCGTATATGCTGCGTGCTTTTTTTTACATTAACCCCACACAGGAGGTCCTGAGAAAAATTATTTCCCTCAAGGCCTATGTCATCTTTGGGGATGCTGTGGGAGTATTTTCGGACTCGTAAGCTATATTAAAAACAGCTCTGTCTAGGGCCTTTAGTTTCATGATAAATTTTATCATGAAACAAAGACAGCGCCGCTCGAGCGTTTTATTTATAATTACATATCCCTTTTCCCGCTTCATCGATTATCCGAAAAAATCATAAGTCGTTAACAATAACCGTAAACAGTATAAAAATAAAATTGAAATTCTTCGTTTTATACCACTTTGTATATGAATCATTTATAAGGTTTGTAATACAAGATGGCTGCCAGGCAATTTTCACTCATCCTAGATTTGGCTTCAGTATCATTCATACAAGTCGCACTAATGCTCTGTTCAGGACCTTTTTAGGATAATGATATTTATAGAGTTATTTCACGTTTTTTTACCTGTTTTTAACGGAAGTTGCGTGATAACTGTTGTGCATTCCTACTTCCTTTGCAAGGGACCCACAGGTTGCTTGTAAATGGTATTGTGTAGGTACAGCGCTTGGCCTATGGTGCATGTGTAATGTGTATGCACTGTATACACCGATGATAGGAATGCTTATCCAACGTTTCCATGGGTCGTGGCACTTAGTTTAACTACCTGCAATTCTCATATTCAATAAAGACTTTTTAAAAAAAATCTATGAAACCTGCATGTGAATATGGTTTACCTGGTTCGTAACCATGTTCCATTTGGCACGATATATTATAATTAAAAACATGAATACCTTCCTAGATTTTCTACAAGTACCTGGGCAGAATAGTTAGGTTTTGTTCCCGATGGAATCGATGGAATTTAGGGTACATTGGCCTGTAACAGTATCGCATGTCCATATGTAAAGATTTACGTAATGAGCCTGAATTAAACAATTCTTTAGTTCGTTCCCTTGTAAATAATTAACAACATGCCACACACACCCTCGTATCCGAACACAGAAAGAGTCACCACTCACCAGGAACCACAATGAAAGGAGAATGTTTTTTCTCAGGATTCTCTTTTTTTAAATTTTCGTTTAAGAAATGTATTAAGAAACAGTTGAAACGGAAGCAGGTGCTTGTTTGTACAAACCTTTTCATCGGTAAGATATACCTATATATTATAATCGTGTTGTTGATTCTGATCGGCGTTACTAGCTAATTTTAGAAGAATGTTGTTTTGTACTTCAAGAAATAGCTAATGCCCAGGGGCGTGCAGTCCATAGATGTTGTAAATAAGTGCGTATCCCTTGAAAAGAAGAAGAATTTGTCTTTATCCCTTTCTTGACTGCACTGCGCACAATCTTAAAATTATAATCTAGAACAATACTATTATGTTCTACAGTTTATTACGGTGTAGGTACACTGTACATAAACATTAAGTAGGTTTATAAGATCGCAGGAGATTAAGTCTTGCGTTGCAACAACGCATGTCCCAGATATTGCTTCTATAACACCACCACATGTTGTTTGATTGTTAAAATGCCGAACCTGGATAATATAACCAGAGAAGAAACGAGGGAAGTGAACGTAAAAATAATTGTACATACGAATGCGGTGAAGATTAAAAACTTGTTCGTAAAAACCAGTTCCTAGCGTAGGGTGATCACCGATCTGGAATAATATCTTTACGTAACGTAGAAATAAAAAAGCAGACTCTTCCGAGGCACAAAAGTATAATTATTTATTAAATGCGCAGTAAACCACCATAATTTTTTCACAGTCTGAATGAATTTCATAATTTTTTCACCTTTTTTAGTTTTTAGTTTTGAGTCTGTTAAACTGTACAAGTGTGCACTGTCACAAGAGATATTACGGTACGCTGAACAAAGTGGTCTCCGTATCTTACAAGAATGTGAAGTAATTTACACCTTATCATGGCATGGAACAACTTTTATTATTTTCACTTTCTATGCTATTTGCTGTGACATGGCTAATGGTTTCTTGTCTATATATGAAATGAATATATTTATTCTCTTTGTAATTACGTGAAAATAACTACTTAAGCAGTTTTAGCTACATATTTCATTTTTTACGAAATTTGCTTTCAGTTTTATAATATGGATTACTAAGCAAAATATCATAAATCATCTGCACAAAGTTTTGAAAAGAAGAATTATTATTTACTTTTTTGCACGTCTGGAGCAAAATGAGCTTTAATTTAATTGTGAGCTTTCTTCCCCTTAGAGGTCAAAAGTTCAAATAAAAGCGTAGCACATAGCGTTCGTCCTCTCAAAGGCAGTTCGTGCTACATAGTGAGTAGACAATGTGTACTGCAGCATGTACGCCACATGTTAGGAATTTATTAAACCAAAAACATAATTATTATTGCATGTTTATTTAAACCTGTGTTAAACTCGGTTTAATCGCAGGTTTATTGTAAGGATTCGAGTGTAGTTCGTGTTCATTGTTCTCATTCTAGTCGCACTGGCGCCGGAGTAGATCGATGCGAGAAGGCGGTTGCGGTATGGTGAATATTGAAACGTGGAATAGATACAACTTTCGTTACTGCCACTCGTTGATAACAGGATACAACCAACGGTGATTACACTTTAGGTACATGCATAATTTAGCCCACAACGTTTCTACTGTTCGATAAGGGACCAAGTTAAAAGCACTACGTATATATTTATTTTTTATAATAATGCGCTTCGGACAAAGCCTTCTGTAATTTTATTTTCCGTTATATCTCACTTAGTTAGGTGGTATGACCTATAGATACATATACTTTTGAAATATGACTTTGTGGTCATGGTTTATCCACTTTTCTTAGTTTTTTTTACATACTTGCTACTAGAACCTACACTTGACTTGTTCAGGTGATTCCAAATTACAAACAATTTAAGTGTCCGATTATTTTAGCATTTGGAAGGGTAAACTTGACTAATTTAAATTGATATTATCATCATCATCATCGGTGTTACAAACTTCATTTCCTTTAGACAACGCCTTTGCTCCTTCCGGTCTCCTTCTGCCACTCATTTCCTTTAAGCCCGTCGTCCCACAGATCGGCAAGCAATCGACATAAACCAAATGCTGTAAGAACCTGCTTAGAATAGTTCCTCACTGAACTGCGCCGCAGACCGTTACCTTATTATAGCGAACTTAATGTTCTGTGCAGTCTTGCAGTATTCGTTTTAGGTCTATTGCTACCGACCCGTGGGACGACGGGCTTACATACAAATAATCAAACCATAAAAATGCACAGCTGCGCTTGGTGATTTCGAAATAGCGGCATTACCTCACATCAACTCGCATAACATGGTATTTACATAGGTAGTTGATCTGGTTGGCTTATTTCACTTACATGCATATTTCCGTTTTTTCCGTAAAGAGAAATTCTTCATTGAGAGCAAGTTGACGCCGTGTGATACGTGACGCCGATGTGAATACGTCGTATCCCGTGGCGTTGGACGTTGAATAAGGGGATATTATTAACAGCGATCGATTCTCGAATGACGCTCAACTCTTTGTCCTCTTTCAATCCATTGTTCCTCTTCGTCCTACATCTGCCGCCATTGCCGCCCACTAGACAACAAAAACAAAACAATGATTATTGTTTCGTGATCGAGTTTTGTTAATGTTTTTAAATTTATTTTTTTTACATTTATCAATTATTATATTCGTTGAGATTGTGATATCACAGAAGTAAACAAACACCCACAACGTAGACTTTTTAACTTTATTTTTGTCCGATAATACAGTTCGCCACAGGAACAGGAATGGAATCGGCTAACCACCAAAATTGTTTATCCCGCTCTTGAATAAATTATATAGTGTGCCGTCACAACTCTACACGGATGTTTGCTCTATTTTTGTGTGATATTATAGAATCAGTGCGTTTGGACTGAATTGTAAATTTATCTATAAAGCATCACCTCTAAAATTTAGAGAGCAGGTCCTAAGGATAACCTCTAGCCAGGAAGTGTGGGTAGAAATACTAGGGTCAATGTGTCCAAGAGTGACGGAGGTACGAATCCATCCCTCCCACTTCGGTGCAAGGCGATGGGTCGAGAGAAAGTCTGGCTGGAGAGATCAAAAGGTCTTGGATCGGCCACTTGGGGTGACCTATGGTAGGGGTGTTGGTTATCCAATAAATGGTTCCCGGGGTTGCGGTTGTACCCATATTCGCCTCCCAAATTCAGTGTAATTTAATTTCTGAAAATGGAGTCCCTATCTGCTGTGATTGTCGAATTCGATCCGGCTGACTGGTAACCGAGCGTCGTACCCACCTTATTAAAAGAGTTTTCACAGAAACATTTTTAGAACATTTTTGTTTGTCAAACGTTTACGTCGTGTGAAACACAATTATGATAAAAATAAACTACACTTAAAACTCATTGTTTATTTTTTTTACATCAGCCATTCCGTCCAGATGCCGCATAATGTAGCTTACGCTGCCTAAAAATACTTCGTGAAGTTCCGTCACAATAATGGGCTCCGAATGGGGAATATTTCAGCAGAGTGAACCGAAAATGACGTTTGTAAATGGTCGCTCGCGGAATTAGCTCGTGTAGGAAATGTATCCACTTAAAGCCGTTTGGGCCGCCATCGGATGGTGGCTTATAAATGAGTCAAATCATACCACATAACACTACGTATAGCGTATACTCGTTTGTAATATCTGACATTGCTGTCCGCAATGGAATGTAGGGCTGCTTCTCTGTACCCTGAATTCACGCTACTTTTGAAATTGCATGGATTTAACTCTGTTTTAGATTCGATTGCCTCATTTTGTTATTTTAGCATCGCTTCATTAGCAAGTTTATTGCATCACCGTACTGACTCATTTTCTTTGAACATCTAATCACTCTCTAACTATGTTAGGTAAACACGTAGAAGAATCAACGACTTAAATAATTAATACATTCCGAAATTGGGTTGCGTTGTGCCTAGAAACGTAAAATCTTGAAACAAATAGCATTGTACGTTTTTCTCATGGGTACAGCTCATATATATGTATACATTATAATTATGTTATTCTCCATTGATCTTCGCTAAAACTAAGTTCCTGTCCGCCTCCTCGAGACGTGTCCATTCCTGTCAGTCTCCTGCTGTCTCTCCCAAGTGTTTTTGTGCACAAGGATGCGGATTCAAAACGTCCAGTCACCTTAGCTTAGTTTAGGTCTCCCAAAACCTTTTCGCCCCACAGGCCAAATAAAGAAGCTTATTTTGTGGTGGGTAATAATATTTCACCAATTTTACATCCCCCGCACCTCCCTATTAAATTTGTCTGTAGTTACCTAAGTATATTCACTGAAGGGATTTTAATGAACTTTTTAATGACTAACTTCGACCTGTTATTGACGGTTCTTCAAACAGCTGATTCCTATATTTCCTGACTTGTTTTTAAAATTCTCATTGGAATCTCCCACTCAAATATAAGGTAAATATGAAATAAAGTGGGACACGGTTTATACGAAAAACGCTGACAAAAAACGCTGTTAAAAGCAACAAAGACTTCCTAAAACTATTTAGACAATTAATTTAAACAAATATATATTGTATCTTCACTTTTTTTAACACTTTTTCTAATACACTTTGTACAATTTGTATCACTAACACGGACTATGACTACCATAACACGGGCATTAGCCTACTATGGTAATTGAAGATTGTTTGGTTTTGATTTAAAAAAAAAACTATTTTTATCAAAACATGAAGGTGTCAAAATGATATTCAGGGGGGGCAAAAGTAATCACCCGATGTTCTTTTGCTGTATTTTTTTAATGATAAACTTTGGTACTGCTTGTGAAATTTGTTCAATTGTTTGTAAACCGATTCATGTCTTGTGGATTTGTATTCTGCGTTTGTTTACTTCACAAATGTCAAAACCGAATTGACATTTGGCGCCATTTGCAAAAGTTATAGCGTTTCCAATAGGGTGATTACTTTTGCCCCAACCTGTATTAACGTCAAAACACTGCTTGAAAAATAGACGTTAAATTATACGTTTTTTTGATAGACAGTTTCTCATTGTTTTCTAACTTAATATAAGTGTTTTTCAAAATAAGATGTGTCTATTAACCGTGTTCCACTTTTCTATATGTTATCGGGTTACGAATAACCTGACAATATTTGAAAATCTCCTACTACCACCACAGTAAGTGGAAAATGTTGCTTGTGTTGTGATGGAGGACATAGCCAGCCGAGGGATTGAACACACCACGCCTGGGTGGGACCCAAATGCGATGCCAACTCAGCCACCGACCGGTCGAGGACAGTAATATTATATTCAATATCCTCTATCTATCCTCTCGCGATTCTTCGCGAGGGGCTAGTAAACTCTCTAAACTTAACAATGCAATATTTATAAAACACTGGTCGCACCAATGCTACTAGTTCAGAATATTATATTCAATATCCTCTATCTATCGTCTTCGCGAGGGCCTAGTACTCTCTAAACATAGCATTGGTGCGACCAGTGTTTTATAAATATTGCATTTATAAAACACTTGTCGCACCAATGCTACTAGTTCAGAATATTATATTCAATATCCTCTATCTATCGTCGCGAGGGCCTAGTACTCTCTAAACATAGCATTGGTGCGACCAGTGTTTTATAAAGATGGAATTTAGTGTTTAACACAGCTTCAATAACTTGTTTCCAACAATTTTGTTTTGTACGTTCGCTAGTGAATCGCGCTAATTAATTGTAATTATGGGGAAGTACATTGAGATAATACGAGCTACGACGTTTCATGCAAGATTATGTATTGTGGTTTATTATTAATCGTGTTTTGTCATCTCTGCCACGCCCCTGTGCTCAACTGTTCGTTGCTCAGGGTCAGGAGTGTTGAATGATGTCATTGCAAATGACACACATTCTCGTAAAACGGCGACTAACTTATTTGCATGAACTGACAGAATAAACACAACGGTTTTGTTTAGTATTCAACCTGTTTTATGGTTTATAAATAAAGTTTTTCTTCGAGATAACAACGGAGGACAATTAAAAAATAAGCAGTTTGAAAAATTGAGAGCGCAATTTATAATGAGAAACTATATGAATACGTCCTCAAATAATAAGCACTGAAAGTTGCTGAAAGTATGACTGAAATCAAATGTTTACATGAAATGTTATTCTGTTTTTATTTTTTTCCAAAATTGTGTGAGTCAGATAACGGCCCGTACATGTTAGGGTACGTATACCACGAATTACGTATACGTAGCATAATGCTACGTATACATCCGCGACCCGAACTGCCGAACTGAACCTCAACTTATGGGAAAGAAACGAAGCAACCGCAAATGACGCGAAACGCCGCTTGCAGTTGATTCGTTCCTTTCCCGTAATTCGTGGTACGGTTCGCGTTTCGGTTCGCAAATGTATACGTACCCTTAAGTACTATTGAGTATTGAGCCCTGAAAACAGTTCGTCTCTTATATGCAATACACAATACATGTCAGTTGTCATAGACGAAACATTCCGCGAGCCGAAATTGTATTCGTTCATTGATTTATATGAATAAATGTATTAAAACGAATGCTTTAACTGTAGCCTCAATCTACTTTGATAATATCGTTTTAAAAAGTATAATGTCGGCTATAAACAGATGTTTACCTATATGGCATGGAAGACATTTTCATTTGCCGAATGACATAATTTATTGAATCCCGCTTCTTTTGATCTTAAAACGTACTCTTTTCATCATGTGAAACCCATATAACACTTTTGCTTATCGTGTACTTAAATCTTATTATGGCCACATTGTATTATTTATTTTTACCAACTTTTTGTCTACATATTGCACAAAGACGTGGTTTCTTGTATAATTTCACTAAAGGCTTTGAAGTTTCCGCTCTATATATTTTTGTATTGCAACACTTTGCTGACAATTTAAGAAACTATTAAAAACTATGCAATACGAAATATACGGTATGTGATAATCGTGGATAGGCTTTTGGTTAAGAATTGTGTTAGGGAATATTATGGATGGAACGCCATAGGCAGAAAGATTCCACATCAAAACCACAAATAATAAAAATGATTAAATAATGTGTTTAAGAGCGCTTCTCTGTAATGATAGGTACGCGAATAATATATTAAATTTATTACGAAGTGTGCTCTTAAACACATATATTATTCGCGTACCTATCATTATATTATTTCTCTGTAATGATAGGTACGCGAATAATATATTAAATTTATTACGAAGCGCTCTTAAACACATAGGCAGAAAGATTCCGCATCAAAACCACAAATAATAAAAATAATTCAATAATGTGTTTAAGAGCGCTTCTCTGTAATGATAGGTACGCGAATAATATATTAAATTTATTACGAAGTGTGCTCTTAAACACATATATTATTCGCGTACCTATCATTATATTATTTCTCTGTAATGATAGGTACGCGAATAATATATTAAATTTATTACGAAGCGCTCTTAAACACATAGGCAGAAAGATTCCGCATCAAAACCACAAATAATAAAAATGATTCAATAATGTGTTTAAGAGCGCTTCGTAATAAATTTAATATATTATTCGCGCACCTATCATTACAGAGCAATAAAACATTTCGCACTATAATTATTATATGCCCGCAAACAATTGAAATAACAAAGATAATCATAAAAACAGAAGTGATTCATGTTTATATTAATATTATTTCTGTATTGTCCAGTGTTTCGAGATGAAAACTTTTTTTCCGCCGTGCGTCCATATAGATAAACCATAAGTTTGTTGCTGAAACAGAATGTGAAAGTTAAATCTTATTGTATAATAATTGGAAAGCCATTTGCTGGAGAAGCGAAAGTCCCCGGCATTTACACAGGGCACTGGCCAGTGAACACAAATTGACATTTCGAAAACAAACTTGATTTTTTTCAAAGCGCTTCTTCGATTGGTTTCGCAAATTCATTTTTACTCGTGTTGCGTTACTGTAAGTGCCAAACATTGATAAATACTGGCCAGTGAACACTCGACTATCCAAATTGACATTTCGAAAACAAACTTGATTCTTTTCAAAGCGCTTCTTCTTCGTAAATCAGTTATTTTTACTCGTGTTTGTTACTGTAAGAGCCCGAACATTGATAAATCTAAGGTTTTACCTGTAAACCATATCATTTAATTATGTCCGAAATAAGTAATGATTCTATCTCAGCCATTTAATATAACATAATCTAACCTAACCTATCCTAACCTAAATACCCATTTTCCTATGCTAAAAAGGTTTTGTAATCCGAAAAAAATTTGTAAATACATACTTCCATTTCGGACTTCTATTTATTTTATTGATGGTAAATGATAGGATTTATCGGGAACTGAGAACCAAGTAGTTTTTTCGAAGGTTTACTGCAACATTTATACCTTGATTTTTTTTTAAATTTTTCAATGAATTTCTTGTTATTTGATTAGACCGAGCAATGCGAAAAGTATTACAAAATATATTTTCAAATCATAAGGTAATTATTTCACTATCTTGCTTTCTCAAACGCAATGTAAACCGTTGGTTGTTGACAGTGGATTAAAATGTATCCCTCGCTAAAATAAACATTGCTATCTATGTGATATCTTATCGCCCTGGTGATGGTGTTTTATTACACCTGCAAAGGTATTAGTAAAATGTTATTTAAACAAGGATTTAAAAAAAATGAATATCGCGTTAGATATTGTGTGCAGATATTATTTTCAACAAGGAAAATTTGTAACGTGGTATTTCTAATCGTGTCTTATCAATTACATTTCAAAGAACTTTCGGAGATTTAAAATTTTGAAAAAATTGAACATTTACATTTTTATTTCTGTACCTCAGAAGGAGAGAGGAAATAGTAAAAAATTGCTTTGAACATTGTGGGGATACCAGACCCTTTATGTTGACCTAACTTAGTTTAACATTGTCGTAGGACAATCGTCTTTATACCCCTGCGTAGATACTGAAAAAACTAAAAAGGTCTCATACATAACTCATTTTCAAAAAAAAACTGGACAACCGACCTTTGATTTCTGAGGTACAGATTTATATAGATTACATGTAATAAAATTTATAATTAGCGTTTGGTACGTATAATTTATAAGAGATTTAGACCCCTTGTTTGGTCGGCGGGTTCTGACAACTTACACTGCTAACCCGCGAATCGTCCGGTTGCTTGCTTTAGAATGCGGACAATTTTGTGCAAAGTTGCTCTGCGTAAACCTCGCACATAGGCTACCACTGCGGTGTACAAATTATTTCGAAAGAATTCATATTTTATGGAAATCCTATTAAATATTATTTAAATTTGGAATTGTTGACTTCTCACCGACTCGAGTTCGATTGACCTTACTGTTCCTGAGGTACGTATGACGTCACGCGCACCCCGTCAGATTTCGATCGTTTTGGCGGTCATTAAAAAATGCAAATTTCGGAAATAATATTCTCTACGAAAGCTTTATTTGTAAAAAATATACTGGTATTTAAATTAGCAGAAAAAATACTAATTCCTTATTGAAAACTACTTACTTGAAACATTGCAAGAAATGGCTTTTTCTGCGCCTATGCTTTAAAATCTGAATATATCCGGGAATAGCATGGAACTTATGAAAGTAAATAGGTATGCCTTCTTCCCTTTCCCCAGTTCCTTTAGTATCACAACATCCCTTAATGGGGATGCCACGATCCTACCGACTTCGGACAGTTAAACTCTTGCACTGTATTGTGATAAAACAAAAAAAAAATCAATTAAGACTGTAAATACTACCGAAATTGATGTTATATAAACATTGTTAACGCCCAAACCCGTCAACCACGCATAAATAAACATGGTATGAAGTTATAAAGGTTGAAAACGTATGAAATGAAGTTCACATTAATTTATTCCTTTATCTTCGGAGTCATCGTTTGTACTGCCCTAAAACAATTGTCATATTATTATCGTAATAATATATACAAAGTATTGCTGGGCAGAATCTTATAGGAATGTTATTAGATTGACCTGATTTTTCTTGCACGAAAAGCAAAAACCGGATTTCTTACAGATTTTGGTATTAAATAAAAAAAACCCATTAGGTTCAACATGCCTTTTACGCTTTATTGGTTATACGCTTTCTAGTTTTAATGTCTAATATCCGCACGTGATTATTCTGAAACTCAATGCGTACGTGAAGTTTTGTCAGTATCGGGGCTGGCAATTACTTCTAAACTTATTAAAGAACGTATTATTTCTTATTTTTTGTAGCTCTGATAATTGTAATTCTACTTATACGATGTATTTGCGGAAGTTTATATGCCGATAAGCTATTTTACACCGATGGTCCAACAGAGAGGTGTGGAAATTGACGTTGAAACAATGTATTGTTCAGCACACTAAGTACAGGAAGTGTTTTCAATAATCAGAATAAGATAGGAGATTGTATTAACTAGAAAAGACAACAGACAATGTGGGCCTAACCTTACATTCCAGTGTTCAAAAGGCCCGTGGCGGTTAACATATTATTTTATGATTTCATCGGAACCGTATTAACTAAGTATGCAGGGGCTTGATATTTTAAAGGTACTTGTAAAGATTCCCAAATACGCCGGTGTAGCGTTGGTATAGCTATATTAGAAAGAGGGGCGTATACTGCTCGAGTTAAAATGTTTACGCGAAATAATATTCATGCAAGATTTTTTTTTATATTGGCACCACTTTGTTCCAAACCTCAAAAACACGGTCATCTTCGCATTTCGTGTTTTGTTGCTAACTTCATAATATTTGTAATGTTATTGACCCGGTCTGTTTTGAATTGCTTCAAAATCCGGCCAATTCTTTATATTATTTATCTTTATCTAAAATGTTTGCTTTGGTAAATTGATATTTCCATTTAAAATATTCTCCTAAAAGTGCTGAAAAAGGGTATTACTGTTATTTTTACATTTTCATTGCGCGACCGATCAATATTTGTCAGATCAACCAGATTGTAACAAATTCCACGATTTCCGTCTTATTACGATTGTAATACGTTTCTATTGTCGAATACTAATACGGCCGGTATATGCAGTACCTACGCATACGCGTGATTATGAGTAAGGTTATCTGCTAACCCGTTCTTATCCCCCCGTATTTTCTATTAAGAGTAACATACCTACCTAGTAATACATTGGAACTTTCCTGTGTAACTTCGTCTCCAGTCCCTAACCAAAAAGCGCCCAGAGCAACTTTTTTAAATTTTGAAATTAATAATAGAAATCATCGTTGAACCACGGAGCCGGCTTTAAAAACCAGTGCCGCTTATTACTCGGTAGATTAATATAGTCAATTTGCATGTATTTTTACGTCGATTATACGTGATTAAGTATTATTTGTCTAGCATGCAGTAAATGCAGAATGCGCAATAAGCACGGTACTCGTACACTGTAATGAATTTATGCTCATTTGATGAGTTTTGTTTGATCTGATCCGGATAGTTAGAATACGATCAAATGAACTTTTTATTTATTGATTTAATTATTTTCAGCTATGCGGATTAGCCATCCTGGGCATTGGAGTCGCCTTCAAGCTGAAGGTGGCCGACATCACGAGACTGTTGGAGGGTAAGATCGAGGCACCCCCACTACTGTTCATCATCATCGGATGCGTTATCTTCGTGATCGCATTCTTCGGATGCTGCGGAGCCGTTCGCGAGAGCCACTGCATGGTTGTCACGGTAAGTCTCCACTTGAATTACTGATCTTGATCTGAAATATGTATAGTATGCAAATTCAAGGATAAACAATAGATCTTCAGACTTCACAGAAACTGTTTGGAAGGAATGAGGAATAGATTCTGGAAGATTTAGGAATAAAAAACATAAAAGTAGCCAGATATCAGCTAATTATTGAATTTAAAAAATGTGAACAATCAAGGCTCACAGTATTGATGTGCAATTAATCGTAAGATAAACTGAATGACTGGCAAACATATTTATTTAATTACTTAAACCAGAGGGGAATATCAGCCTTCAGTGTTACCCAGGGGCGGGTCGTGAAACAACCAAAAAGTATGAAAATATTACTTGAACCCCCTTCAATTTTGCTTTGGATCAATTATTTGAGGATGTGATCGAACATCCAACCATTGATATATAAACTGCCACTTTCTTATCCAGCAACCTATCCTGATTGTCGAAGGTGTGAAATCCATTATAATAATATTACATTGTAAGAGTTTAAAGTTAGGTTTGGTTAGGTCGATAAGTAAGTGGCAGTGAAATGGCGCCAGGCGCAAGTAAATTTTTGACGTCCTTTGTCAAAACAAGTAGACTCCTAGATAGGTGATCACTCTAATCAATAATATAGTTTATTTGAAGAATAATCTCAAGGGCGATGTGTTAGGACTGTTAGGTTAGGTTAGGTTGATAAGTAAGTGGCAGTGAAATGGCGCCAGGCGCAACTAATTTTTTGACGTCCCTTGTCAAAACAAGTAGACTCCTAGATAGGTGATCACTCTAATCAATAATATAGTTTACATGAAGAATAATCTCAAGCGATGTGTTAGGACTGTTAGGTTAGGTTAGGTTAGGTTGATACCTAAGTAAGTGGCAGTGAAATGGCGCCAGGCGCAAGTAAATTTTTGACGTCCTTTGTCAAAACAAGTAGACTCCTAGATAGGTGATCACTCTAATCAATAATATAGTTTACATGAAGAATAATCTCAAGGGCGATGTGTTAGGACTGTTAGGTTAGGTTAGGTTGATAAGTAAGTGGCAGTGAAATGGCGCCAGGCGCAACTAATTTTTTGACGTCCCTTGTCAAAACAAGTAGACTCCTAGATAGGTGATCACTCTAATCAATAATATAGTTTATGTGAAGAATATTCTCAAGGGCGATGTGTTAGGGCTGTTAGGTGTAAGGTGTTATCAGCGCCTTGCCGCATTGACAATTCAGCGCCCGGATCAGACTGCTCCAATTGCACCCGTATAGCGCCGGCCCTGAATGTAGTAATACGACACGCGATTCCTCTCGGTCATTGATATATGCAGTGAGGCGGAAATACAAATTACAAAGACGAACCATCATGGCCCAGTAGGTCCCAGCGACTCGGAAATATCATCTTGTTCATTTCTTCATCTATCTGAAGGTTCCGATGACCTTTTTGTAACAATGGTGTCGCTAGAGTTAATTGTTCACCACCTTGAAGCCTGGAGGTGATTGGCCATCGGAAATACGTAGGTACCTCAGCTACGAATGTAGCCTATTCAGAGTTAGTTGCTTTGAGGTTGATTTGATTGAATTCAAATATTTAGCTACTATGAAATCTCCAAATTGCCCCCGCATTCCGAATTTCTACAGATTTATAACGTATTTCTCTTGAAAACTTTCAGTTTTTAAGTTCTTAAAAAAATATATGTTATTTTTAAGATAATCTATACATTCACGAGCCGAAACGGTAATTATATGAAATTCCCTCGATAGAAAAAATGGCAAAATTATGCTCCGAAAATTATTAAGAACACATCTTGTTGTCTGTTATTTAACATGTTATGTATGAAAACCTTCACAGCGTCTATTGAAATGCTACTGTAAACATTAGTCGAGAGATTTTTTCTCTATTTTAAACGAGTCGTATTTTATTAAATAGTAGCTGACGTGTACCCGGCCTTGCTGGGGGTTATCCTTATGAGATAGACATATACCATCAAGGACTTTTCTGTAGGCCTTTTTAAGATACTCAATTCCGTAGTACATTATTTTGATGTATCTCATAAGGTTTAGCCAGCGTTAGCAATGTAGTGCCCGAAGATATATTTTAACGACTTGATTATAAACATTTCTCTACTTTCTATAAATATAATACGCATGTATCATACATGTAAACCTTCCGGAAGAAATTATCTAAATGATGGTGAAAACTATATCAAAATCCGTTGCGTAGTTTAGAAGAACTAAGCGCACAGACTGACAGATGCGGATGGCGACTTTATTTTATACTATTTAGAGATTTTCACAACTTTAATTATAGTTTTTTTTTTTATTTATTTTTATACTAGCACGCTCCCTGTTACATTCGTATTTACATATATTCCTTTCAAATTATCTTCTTTTTTTAATCTTACTACGGAGACTGAACTTTCAATCACAAATTGTATAATTGGATGGGAATAGGTATGATATTGACTTGGGATTTCTCATACATTTGGAAATAGGAACCCAATGACTATGACCAAATAATATGATACCGAGTAGATACTTATCCATTGCAGTGATAAGTGTTTTATACATACATTTACCATATTATTTAATTCATACCATTCCTCAAAATATTAATATGAAAACATTTGAAGCTGCTCACTGCGGTTAAAAGCCAAAGAATCCACCAAGTTTTCGATGTTTATCCCATATGTTTAGGTTCTATAAATATTGCACATTATAACAAGCGATTTCTCAAAACGTTTTTGCAAAATGGCAAAATATATCGAGAAATCACTCCAGTGGCTAAGCGGCTAAGAAATATATTATGTAGGATTTTTCAATCACAATGAATGTGATGGGAATAGATTTCGAGGTTTATATAATCTTGAAATATCTATTCTGCAGGAAGCTATCCAAATAATAGGGCCGCGTCTATTAAAAGTGTTTCCCGCATTGAAACGATTTTGAAAACTAGTTCACACAATATAATAATAGTGATACCATGTTTTCATCAATGTAAAAGGGTGCTTTGCGGTTTGAAAAACAGAAATAGGAATTAGGGTTATTTAGTAAGACTCGTCTAATGGGCTTTGTTACCGTGTTACAGGTGCGCCTGATAATAATTATACAGAATACCTACCTACAGTACAGTACAGTACCTACCTACACAGTAGGTACCTACATAGGTGGCAACATGGGGGCACTTGTTCACTGTGTGTATGGATATAGTAAGTACCTATGGACACTAGGATGGACACAGGTACTTAGTATCTCTCCCCGCTGATGTCGGAGACATCCTAGGTAGTTTATAGCAATTCAGTTTTAAATGATCTGTTAGGAAAGTGTTAACTTTTGTGCATGTACCTACATCAAACCCTATTTGTAAACATCTTCACCAGATGAGAGGATAAAGGAAATAAAATAATTATATTTCTTTCACGTACCTTTAGTACTACAAAAAAGAACATAATCACACCAATTTAAAAAAGGAGGTTTAGGATGATTCAAGTATCTATATCATTTTTAGCGCCCATATTAGTGTAGTAGGTACTAGGTGTCCACTCTTTACTTGACATTTACCATATACCCTAGTGCACGCACACACGGAATAATATTACAATGGTAAAACATGCATGAAAGTAATGGTGTCTGTCAGATATCGATTCGAATGGTAAATGCGACCAACGCGGAAAACAATATGGTTTATTGTGTTGGCGGGTCTGGAGAAGAAGAGACAGTGATGTGGAGTGGGTCGCCAGTTACCATTCACCAATAGTAACTTACCAAATAACCACTCACAATATAAGCCAGTAGGGTAGGGGGTATTCTTGTACTGACCGCCCGCGACAAACATTCACTGAACACACATCATTATTTGTGGATATCGGAAAAAACGTATTTTTGGCCCAGTAACCGAGTTTTTTTGGATCGATAAGTAGTGTTGTGACAATCACTGTAATAACTCTCCAGAGAATGTGGGCTTCATTTCATAGGTTTTATCATTGTATTCTGTATTCTAAGAGCTCTGTTGAAGGTTTTTTGTTTTTTCGTAATTCATCGAGTCGGTCACAATATTAGACATAGGTACTTATTCAAATATCTAATACTTGTTCGCGGATGTTTGTGAAATTTGAACTCGTAAATGACAAACGCGTTGACATACACATATTATTTATTGTGCATTTTTTAATGTTCAAAAGTAGGTAGGTACTAACCTACAATGCGAAATTTTAATAATCTTTTTTTGCAAAAAATTGCCTAACTTTTAAATGTAAAATCATGAAGCGACGGTCGTTGAAAGTGAAACATTTACCAAGTAGTATCATTTGCAATGGTTAATAGTTGTTACAATATAGAAATCAAATGTATGACTCTTGCCGACGTAGCACGTCGATGATGCCATTTCCGAGTGTTCTTGTCATTTATATTTTTAGTAATAATATATTCTATAACGGGCGACCCAATGAGTATTATTGTACTGTATTGAAATTAGCTCCCACCCATGTGCTGTTATGTTCTCGTCGGCTGTATGCCATATGCAATCGTACCATCCGCCACCATGCTAACTCGAATCAAGAATATCCTGTCAGAAAATAATAAAACGTTTTTTATAGATAGGCGCTCATGTTTCATAATATTATTGTTAGTTTTAAATTAATATTCATAATTTTGACGTGTGTTTGAAAATGCTTAGTCGCATAAGCGAGAAAATAAAACAAATTGTAACATACCGACAATCTACAAAATTGATAAATTTTATCTGATTATCGCGTTTCAGAACAGTAAACTTGTAGGAATACTGGCTAAATTTAAACAGAGATAAACATAATTAATCTTATCTTCATTTCGGACGGATTCGTTTTAAAACAGCCGAAATTGAATTTGCTTTCAATTTGTATAACGCGGTCTCCAAATAAATATAGATTCTCGTGATAAAATGGAAACAAAGTTTATGTTTCAACTTATTATTGAATCACAACTGCGTGTCATATTGCAATGGGTTATTTGGGCATTAAACATAGGGTTGCCAGATGGCCAAGATAAAAAAAACCGAACATTTTTTATCCCCCTCTTTTTTTGGTACAATTTGTCGTAAATCAAAAGGCCTTTGATAATCCTAAACCCCTTTGATTTTGGTCAAAACAAACAGAAAATTACCGAATATTTCAGAGGGTTAACAGTTTTCTTAGTAAACATTATAAATTTTATTTATTTTTATTTTATTTTTTTAATTTTATTATTACTATTGTTAAGCAAAAAATCACTTTTATAAATAGATGCTACTGCTTTAAATAATCGTTTATTGCCTAAAATTGTATCTTTAAATTCAATGCAATTGACATTTAAATTGAAGAAAACACATTATTCGCTTTTTATGATATTCACACCTAGTCGATTTCTTTCGTCAGTCCATACATTACCCTTTACACTAAAAACTCTTTGTACGAAGGCACCCTTTACACTAAAAACTCTTTGTACGAAGGCATTGGAGACGGGAACACTGCACATATTGTACCATTTTCAACAGATTTGAGCAAGTCTTGCTACCACTACCACCCGCCAGAATCGCTCACGGCTTTTGCTCTGTAAATTATCTCATGAGTGAGGTATACAATTCGCGTATTTAAAAAAAAAACCGGACATTCTATTGTCCAAAAAACCGTACTGTCCGGTCCAAAACCGGACATCTGGCAACCCTAATTGAAACAGCGA